>NW_020956010.1:341994-350404 GCF_003031625.1 Empidonax traillii
CCCCTGACTCCAAACCTCTCCCTTCGCTCCAAATCCTCCCCCTCACCTCCCCGTATTGGCCCTCCCTCCCGTGCCTTCTCCCTCCTCCCACGCCGCGCTGCGTGCCGCGGGCGGGCGGTGCGGGGCTGGCGGGGCGCGATGGGCGGCGGGGCGCGGGAGCTGTGCGGGTACCTGGCGGCGCTGGCCGGGTGGGTGTCGGCGCTGGCGGCCGCGGTGCTGCCGCAGTGGCGGCAGAGCTCGTACGCCGGGGACGCCATCATCACGGCCGTGGGGCTCCACGAGGGGCTGTGGATGAGCTGCGCCGCCCAGAGCACCGGGCAGGTCCAGTGCCGCCTGCACGACTCGCTGCTCTCGCTCGACGGTGGGTACCGCGCTCCCTTCCCTGGCTTCGTTCCACCCCACCCCGCCCCGAGCTCCCCTGGGGTCCTGAGCACCTTGAGGCGCAAGAACCGTCTCTGAGCTCCCCTGGGTTAATCTTGAGCTGCCCTTGCCCCCTTGCCGCTGCGGGTCTGAGCCCTGCTGTGGGTTTGACAGCCCCTCTATGGCTCTGAACCCCTCTGTATGTTTGAACTGATATGGGTTTGAAACCCCAACACCCACACCAGGTCTCTGCCCTCTCGGTGTCTGGGTGCCCCCTTGCCGTGGTTTTGGCAGCCCCTCTATGGCTCTAAGCCCCCTCTCTGTGTTTGAACCCACCTGTTTGGGTTTGTACCCTCTCAGTGTCTGGGTGCCCCCTTCCCCCTCCGTGGGTCTGAGCTCCCCCTGGCCCCTCCAGAGTCTTCTGGTGGTCCAAACCCTTCTTGCCCCCCCTCGCCCCGTCCTAGGTGGGAGCCCCTCTAATGTGCCTCTGACTCCCCTCAGAAGGGTCTGAGCCCACTTCACCCATCCTCTAAGCCTCTGATGTGGGTCCAGCTTTCCCCCCCTCCATGAACCTGAGCTCCCCACACCAGGGCTGAGCCTCTCTTGGTCCTGTGGGTTCAGGCCCCTTTGTGTGGCTGGGATACCCCCTGGCCCCGGTGGGTTTGAGCTCCAGGGTGGCCATCACATCTGGGGACCAACAGTGCCCCGTGGGGACACCACAACCTCCCCTGCCCTGCACCCCCAGGCTGTGGATCACCCTTGTGGTATTTGGGGACTGTGGTGCTGCTCAGGGCAAGGTGTTTTCCAGCTCAGACAATCACGAGGAGGATGAGTGTGGCAGGGGGAGAGAGTCAGGGAAGGTGCTGGGGGTGGTGGTGCCCTGAGCTGAGCTCAGGTCTCTGCACCTGCCAGGTGGGGAAAGAGGTGACATGGGAGTCACACAGTGAGGACAGGGTTAAGGACACATCCATCCCCAGCGTGGGAGGAGGTGACCTTGCTCCCAGTGCCCGGCAGTGGCCAAAGCCACCTGCTGGGAGCAGCTTTTCTCCCTTCCCTTGCAGTTCACATCCAGACGTCCCGGGCTCTCATGGTCATTTCCCTCCTCCTGGGCTTCTTCGGCATCATCGTGAGCGTGGTGGGCATGAAATGCACTAAGGTTGGGGAGGAGGATCCTGTCACCAAAAGCCGCATAGCCGTTGCTGGAGGTGTCCTCTTCATCCTCTCTGGTAAGGCAGCTCCAGCCCTGGCACCTCACCGGTGCAGGAATCCCCAAACCCCTCTGAACGCTGTTTGTCCGAGCGTTCAGTGAGGGCTGCGTGTCGCTGAGGGTCAGCCTTTGATGTCTGGTGGGGGCTAGACTAGGTGACCTTTAGAGGCCCCTCCCAACCCAAACCATTCCCCGATTCCCTGGTTCCGTGCCCAGGTCTGTGCTCGCTGGCTGCCGTGTCCTTGTACGCCACGCAGGTGACCTACGAGTTCTTCAGGGAGAGCGCCGTCCCCATCAATGCCAGGTAAGAGCCTGGCTCTGGGGGTGCTCTCCACCTGCACCCCATCTTGCCCCTGCACTTCCCACTGGACCTTCTTCCCTTGCTGCTGCTGGCAAGGCCGATGTGCCCCGTGGGAGGGACCTCTGCCACCCCTCCCCGCCACCTTGCAGATGTCCCCGAGGCTAAAGCTTTGGTTGTTGTCACCCGGGACAGGGTTAATGGTGCACACGGGGGAGTTTCGGCCCAAGGGAGGGTTAAAGGATTGGGAAATGCAGGAGCATCGTGAAAGACGGGGATGGAGAGGGAAGAACCAAAATCTGCCTGGGTCGCCTCCATCAGGGCTTCAAAGCCTTCCTGTTGCCCATCTCAATTTGGGCCTTTCTGCCCCCATCCCTGATGCTCCCCCACCCCGTTTCTCCACAGGTACGAATTTGGCTCTGCCCTCTTCGTTGGCTGGGGGGCCGCCGGCCTCTCCATGCTGGGGGGGTCCCTCCTGTGCTGCTCCTGCCCTGCCAAGGAGCGCCGAGCGCAGCAGTACCTGCGGCAGACACAGCCCTCCACGTCCCGGGAGTACGTCTGAGCCCTCACCCCGCCCTCCCAGCCTCCCTCCTCTCTCCTCCCCAAAAACAGCCGCCGCCCCCACCTGGTCCCCCTGGATGCTCCACGAGACCTTCCTCCTCCTCACCTTCCAGGTTTCAGCCTCTAAAAATAGAGGGGTTTTGAGGGTCGCAGCTCCACTGCCAGGGTCCCCTCGGGTGGGCAGGGTGGCATCCTCAGTCCCCTGGGGTTGCTGGGCTGTGTCCCTCAGTCCCAGGGATGCTGCAGGGGCGATGGGGGCGGTGAGGGGGAGGCTGATGCCGGCGCCACAGGGGCACAAAGCCGACCCCGTGGGGATGTGCTGCACAGGAGCACTTTGTGCCATGACCACCCCTCTGCCACACCCTGTTTTCGGGAGCACGTGGGGAGCGAAGCCAGTGCTCGGTTTTCCTGAGGTGAGGTTTCCACCTCCAACAGCCCCAGCCCAGCTCAGGGCTCAGGCATCCCCATGCCCTGCTCTTGGCAGAGGGGGATTCTTCCAGCATTCCCGTGCCTCATTGCTACCTAAACCCAACATTTTTTAAAGTTATTATTAATTATTACTAATTCCTGCCTGGAGGCCAGTTGCTCCAGCTGAGCTCTGCCAGCCAAAAACTGCCCTGTTCCTTCCCAGGACCAGGCTGTGCCTTGTTAAACAGAAGAATACATGGGTTTGGGCAAATTAAAAGCAGCAAAAAAAAAGGGGGCTCTGTGCACAAAGGGGAGTTTGTTTTTATTTTTTGGTGCCCAGCTCAACTATTTCGAGCGGCAGATGGACAGAGCCCCAAATTTTGGTGCCTCCCCGCTGGGTCCAAATCCCCTTTCCCCAACAGGACCCCCTGGTGAAGGTTCCAAACCCAACCTGCTAATTGCCTCTGCCTCCTCGTGTCTCCACGCCACTGCTGCTAATTGCTCTGCAACTGCCAAAGCTCCAATCTGTCTGTAAATCCCCTCAAAAACCCCCATACCCCAGCCCTCCAGCCCTACTGCATTTGTTGCACCAGCCAACCCACTGAAAAAAACCCAAACAGCTTGGTTATCTATTTTTTATTACCTTATTTTTTAACCCCCTGATTTTTTAAAAAAAATTTTCTTTTGCTCTATTTCGTTGTATTTTCCTCGATTTTCTTTTATTTAGCTCAATTTTATTTTATTTCACCCTATTTTCTTTTATTTTACCCTATTTTATTTTCTCTTCCTCTGTTTTGTTTTGCTGTATTTTATTCTACTCTATTTTTTCTCCATTATGTTTTCTTTCCCTCTATTTTATTTTCCTTCCCTCTATTTGATGTTATGCCCAGGACCTGCTCTGGATCCCAGGCTGTGCTGGAGGAGAAGCAAAGCTATTTTTCTTTCTCTCCCCACTGAATTACCTGCCTATTTCTCTTTTAAACTGCAAAAAAAATTAAAACTGTGTCCTGCACCCCTCAGGGAGAAAGCAGTGCTTGTAAGTTGGCTTCACCCATCAGGTGCTGAACCCAAATTTTGGGATCCCCCTCCAAGATCACCAACCGAAAGGACTGAGAAGGAGCCTTGTGCTTTAAAACCCACCAAAAAAAAAAAAAATCAACTAAAAAGGCCTTTTTATATCGCAGTGTTGTGTAAAGAACGTTTTTATTCTTTTAATATAAAATTCCAATTAATTTTTCTGTGGGATGCGTGGCCTCGGAAATGGGGTGGGTGGGGATTTTTAAATGCTTTTTTAAATGATTTTTTTTTTCCCCCCTGTTTGTACTAAAAATCGTATTAAAATATTTT
Source organism: Empidonax traillii (assembly GCF_003031625.1). Classification (NCBI taxonomy): domain Eukaryota; kingdom Metazoa; phylum Chordata; class Aves; order Passeriformes; family Tyrannidae; genus Empidonax; species Empidonax traillii. Next base: position 346,176 of record NW_020956010.1, read on the forward strand.
CAATCACGGGTACCTTTCTGGAATTGTCTCTTTTATCCCCCCCTGACTCCCCACCTGGACCAGTCCCCACCTCCAGTGCTGGGTCGGAGCCAATCCCGCAGCGTGGCCCAGGCAGGAGCCTCTCCCCCATCCTAAGTGGTTCCTGCCCTCCTGGCTGAACACCTCGACTCTTCTGCCACGTTTTTCTCTTTGAAGGAGGGGAAATGGCCTTAAAAATTGCTCAATTTAAGGTTTAAACCCCTTGGGATTGTCCCTCTGCAGGACCCTTCCCAAGGCTGAAATGCCACCAGCGTTTTCCTCTTATGGATCCTCAGAGCTGAACTCTGCCTATTTTCTCCCATTTTCCATGGATTCAGAGCTGACTTGTGCCTAATTAGGCACTTGGTTAATTGAAGCTGGTTTTTGCTCCCCTGTGCAGGGGCACGACCTCCTGCCCTGTCCTGCTGTGCGTGTTTTTCCTCAGGGATAACGCTTTCCATCCAGGTTTTTGCAGGGCTGCTGCCTCGCCTCAGCCTCCTCATCCTGCCTGGTCCACAAATACATCCCATCCCACCTCAAAAAACCAGGATTTACCGTCCTTGGTGGTTCCTGGGACACCTCCACGGGTCACCTGAGGGCTCCCTGGGGGTAAAACACTGGGGCTGGAACAACAACCAAGAGGAGGATCTGCCTCTGTTCACAGGATAAAACAGGGTTTCCCCCCCTCCAGCACTCATGTTTTGGTCAATAAAACCAGTTTAATGAGCAATATTGAGGTTTCTGGTCATACCTCTCGCCTTCAGCTAAACCTCTGGGAAATAATAGTAATTTTTGAACAGGCAGAAATGAGGGAAAAGGGAAAATTACCCCCCCAAAGGTACACAGAGGGGCTTTTCTTACACCTCTGGGATGTGGCTGTTTGAATTTAGTTGTAGTTTTATTAATATTTATTCACTGTCCTGCCCCAACAGCATCTACTGAGTTCTCTCTGAGATGCTCCCATCAAAGAAAACATCTTTATTTCTTTTTTTTTTTTCCTGTCCAGCCACAGCAGGCTTTTTAACACAATGTGTGCCAAAGCTTCAAGATTTGGGCCTTGCCAGCACCACTTTTGTAACACAGGGGTTTGACAAACCTCGTGGGGTCCAAGATCTGGTTTTCACCTTCATTAACCAGGAAAAGGAGCTTAATTACTCAACTGCTGGTGGCTCTGCCCCTCCACCTGCATCTTTCAGCCCTCCAAAGGGTTTCAGTTGGGGATTGACAAGGTAGATTAGTTTGGTGTATCATAAAGTGACTGTTTAGATGAGCAGAAAATACAAATAAACTTATTTTATAGGTGGCCAAGGCCACGGATCCACAGTTTTGTATCACGTGGGGTCACACCAAAATTTCACGTGTCCTGGATGTGCAAGGGACCATAAATTCCTGAGCTGTAAAGGCTGGAAAATGAAGGTTTGCAAACCCTTCTGGATGTTTTTGGCACTAGTTTGCTGCTAACACGCCAAAGGACTGGACCTGCCACATGCCAAAATCCTGGCAAAACAGGAGAACTCAAAATAAAGCCCAAGCAATCGCACACATCAGGCACCTGGGGGGTCTCTGCGGGGCTAAAGCTCGAGCCTTGGTGCGTTGCCAAAATCCCCACAGCAAAAAAAAAGCTGCAGAGGATTATCCAGAGGGAAAAAAAGAAACACAAAGAAAAAAAAAAATATCCAAAACAACTCAACAAAAAAAAACCCTCCCAACCCAACCAAAAAAATCCACTCTAAAAACCCGAGTGCACCTCAGGCCTAATCTCCAGAAGGTGCCTGTGACTGTTTCCCATGGCACCCTGCACGAGGAAGACACAGCAAAAGGGATTCTTTTTCTTTTTTTTTTCCCAAATAGTAGAGGATCAGGGAATAAACATGAAGTTTTTAGGTGGCAGGCAGCTGGGGTGCTGCTCCCCAGGGCCACAGGCACCTCCTCGGGGGTACCTGAGCCACCACCACTGCAGGGGTTGTCACTCGTTTTCTGCTTAATGGGGGGGGGGGGGGGGGAAAGAAGGGTCCTAATTACCAACCAAAAGAGTTCCTTATCATCCTGGCATTCCAGGTTCCTTCCTTGGCCCCTTCCATCCCTCTGACTCTCTTGCACCACTCCTGGGTCTTAGGCCGCTCACCCCTAGGCAGTAATTAAAAGGTCTAATTAAAAAACGGGGGATATTTGCCCGGGACACACAGTCCCCTCACCTGGGGAGAGTTCCCAGCGGGTTCCCAGAGGTTTCCCCAGGTGACATTTTTGTGGAGGCTCCATTCCCAGCCTCTGAGTGCTCTCACTGCAGGGATGCCCATCACGTCTCAGAGCACAAAGCTCGGCTGACGTGCCTTGGACGGACCTTAAATAGCCCAGCACAGGCTCTGGCCAGCACTGCCCACCCCTGGCTCCACCAGATGGGTCAAGATCAAATCCCACTGGCATTTAAAAGCCTTCCAGACCCACATCCCCATCCCAAACCATCGGCGACAAAGAGGTTCTGTCATCATCCCACTGCAGCTACGATGAGCCTGTGGTGAAGGTAATGTCCCTTTTCTTGCCAGCAGGGTTTATTTTTATTTAGGGCTGGTTTTTCCCAGCATTAAGAATTTCTTTCTCTTCCTTTTTTTTTAATTCTCTTGCTCATATAACTCAAGTGGCTGAACAGATTTTCCTCAAAAGCTGCAAAACAACCAGGGTCTAGTGGAAACAAATATGGTTATGGAGAGTTAGCTCAGAATGGAGCCTGGGAAATTAAAAAAAATTATGGTAAACTGGGGGTTTAGGAGGCTGTTTGTGGTAAGACACACTTAGAGTGAAGCTGGTGGAAGTGCTCAGAGATGGTGGGGGAGTGATGTCTCTGCTCCCAGTGACATCCCAAGAGGGGATGTGGGGGCTGATGTGGCACGCTGGGTGTGGGGACCGTGACCCTCCTCCCCAGCTCTGCCCCACAGGGAGCCAGGGCTGTGCCAGGGTGGGCAGCCTCTGGCTGGACGTACCAAACCTGGTGGTGACAAAGTTATCACCTCGTGGTAATTAACCTGTGCAGCTCAGAGACTCACCTGGTCTCGTTAATTAATTAATTAATCCATGTAAACCCCCGTCCAAAAGGCTGTTGCAGTGGTGGCAACTTCAGGCACTGAAATATTTTGTATTTTGGGCTGCAAAATACGGCAAGGTGGGATTCCCATCCAGCGATGTCCACACCTTGGGCACAGATCCCTTCCCTGCAGAGTCTCTTCATCTCTAGTAGGATGGAAATGGGATGGTCCCATCCCTTCTGCTCTTTGGAAAGCCTTGGGAGCTCCTCAGGGCACCCAAGTCAAGCCCCAGCTGCTCTTCTCCATCTTGGAATGGGAGATGCTTCTTCAGGCTCGAGTTTGGGATTAGGACACCTCCGTTGGACACTCTCTTGTGCTCCAACCTGGATGTTTCAACACCTCGTGGCTTTTCTTGGAGGGAAAAAAACAAAAAAACCAAAAGCAAGAAAAGGCAGATGATGATCCCACCAAGTCACATGGCCTGCAGGGATGGAGACATCCAGAGAACCTCTGGACACCAGCAGACCCACCCAGGTCACAGGTTTTGACAGCAGCAGTTATTTAACAGTGGTTTCCAGCACCTCTTGACTCCCAAAGGGCAACTGCTGATGGCTGGCAGCTTCTGTTTGGAAGAGAGGGAACCACTGTGGGAATATCTCCACTGCAAAATTGCTGTGTCCCTGAAGGCTCTCTCTGTGTATAAACCTGGCAGCCCAATCTTGGGTGAGGGCACTGGAGCATTTTATCATCACTGAGCACCATGAGGCAGGGCCCAGATGGCTCTTTGGGATCCAGAGGACACCTGACAAAGCCAGTGGCACTTTGTCCCTGGTGGTTCAGGTGGCTGGAAGCAGCCAGAGCAGAGGTGGGGGATGTCTCTGTGCCCTTGCAGGTGCCCCTATGAGCTCAGCCCTGCAGATGACAGCGTTTGGGCTCACTCTCCTCTCCACACTCTTCCTGCTCCTGGCCACGTGCACCGACTGCTGGATGGTCAATGCTGACGACAGCTTGGAGGTGAGCAGAGAAACCACCTGACAGGTGAGCAGAGCAGCCACCACCCTCAAGGTGAGCAGCTGGGAGCTCTCCATGAGGTTGCACCAGGTCCCCACAGGCTTGGGAAGGGAACATGGTGGGACAAACCCACCACTTTCTGCTTGAGATGAAGGGTTAGAGGATTAGAGAGATGCTGGA
>NW_020956010.1:350425-352800 GCF_003031625.1 Empidonax traillii
TTTTTTCCCAAATAGTAGAGGATCAGGGAATAAACATGAAGTTTTTAGGTGGCAGGCAGCTGGGGTGCTGCTCCCCAGGGCCACAGGCACCTCCTCGGGGGTACCTGAGCCACCACCACTGCAGGGGTTGTCACTCGTTTTCTGCTTAATGGGGGGGGGGGGAGGGGAAAGAAGGGTCCTAATTACCAACCAAAAGAGTTCCTTATCATCCTGGCATTCCAGGTTCCTTCCTTGGCCCCTTCCATCCCTCTGACTCTCTTGCACCACTCCTGGGTCTTAGGCCGCTCACCCCTAGGCAGTAATTAAAAGGTCTAATTAAAAAACGGGGGATATTTGCCCGGGACACAGAGTCCCCTCACCTGCAGAGAGTTCCCAGTGGGTTCCCAGAGGTTTCCCCAGGTGACATTTTTGTGGAGGCTCCATTCCCAGCCTCTGAGTGCTCTCACTGCAGGGATGCCCATCACGTCTCAGAGCACAAAGCTCGGCTGACGTGCCTTGGATGGACCTTAAATAGCCCAGCACAGGCTCTGGCCAGCACTGCCCACCCCTGGCTCCACCAGATGGGTCAAGATCGAATCCCACTGGCATTTAAAAGCCTTCCAGACCCACATCCCCATCCCAAACCATCGGCGACAAAGAGGTTCTGTCATCATCCCACTGCAGCTACGATGAGCCTGTGGTGAAGGTAATGTCCCTTTTCTTGCCAGCAGGGTTTATTTAGGGCTGGTTTTTCCCAGCATTAAGAATTTCTTTCTCTTCCTTTTTTTTTAATTCTCTTGCTCATATAACTCAAGTGGCTGAACAGATTTTCCTCAAAAGCTGCAAAACAACCAGGGTCTAGTGGAAACAAATATGGTTATGGAGAGTTAGCTCAGAATGGAGCCTGGGAAATTAAAAAAAATTATGGTAAACTGGGGGTTTAGGAGGCTGGTTGTGGTAAGACACACTTAGAGTGAAGCTGGTGGAAGTGCTCAGAGATGGTGGGGGAGTGATGTCTCTGCTCCCAGCGACATCCCAAGAGGGGATGTGGGGGCTGATGTGGCACGCTGGGTGTGGGGACCGTGACCCTCCTCCCCAGCTCTGCCCCAAAGGGAGCCAGGGCTGTGCCAGGGTGGGCAGCCTCTGGCTGGACGTACCAAACCTGGTGGTGACAAAGTTATCACCTCGTGGTAATTAACCTGTGCAGCTCAGAGACTCACCTGGTCTTGTTAATTAATTAACTAATCCATGTAAACCCCCGTCCAAAAGGCTGTTGCAGTGGTGGCAACTTCAGGCACTAAAATATTTTGTATTTTGGGCTGCAAAATACGGCAAGGTGGGATTCCCATCCAGCGATGTCCACACCTTGGGCACAGATCCCTTCCCTGCAGAGTCTCTTCATCTCTAGCAGGATGGAAATGGGATGGTCCCATCCCTTCTGCTCTTTGGAAAGCCTTGGCAGCTCCTCAGGGCACCCAAGTCAAGCCCCAGCTGCTCTTCTCCATCTTGGAATGGGAGATGCTTCTTTAGGCTCGAGTTTGGGATTAGGACACCTCCGTTGGACACTCTCTTGTGCTCCAACCTGGATGTTTCAACACTTCGTGGCTTTTCTTGGAGGGAAAAAAAAAAAAAGGCAAAAAAAAAAAAGCAAGAAAAGGCAGATGATGATCCCACCAAGCCACATGGCTGCAGGGATGGAGACATCCAGAGAACTTCTGGACACCAGCAGACCCACCCAGGTCACAGGTTTTGGCAGCAGCAGTTATTTAACAGTGGTTTCCAGCACCTCTTGACTCCCAAAGGGCAACTGCTGATGGCTGGCAGCTTCTGTTTGGAAGAGAGGGAACCACTGTGGGAATATCTCCACTGCAAAATTGCTGTGTCCCTGAAGGCTCTCTCTGTGTATAAACCTGGCAGCCCAATCTTGGGTGAGGGCACTGGAGCATTTTATCATCACTGAGCACCATGAGGCAGGGCCCAGATGGCTCTTTGGGATCCAGAGGACACCTGACAAAGCCAGTGGCACTTTGTCCCTGGTGGATCAGGTGGCTGGAAGCAGCCAGAGCAGAGGTGGGGGATGTCCCTGTGCCCTTGCAGGTGCCCCCATGAGCTCAGCCCTGCAGATGACAGCGTTTGGGCTCACTCTCCTCTCCACTCTCTTCCTGCTCCTGGCCACGTGCACCGACTGCTGGATGGTCAATGCTGATGACAGCTTGGAGGTGAGCAGAGAAACCACCTGACAGGTGAGCAGAGCAGCCACCACCCTCAAGGTGAGCAGCTGGGAGCTCTCCATGAGGTTGCACCAGGTCCCCACAGGCTTGGGAAGGGAACATGGTGGGACAAACCCACCACTTTCTGCTTGAGATGAAGGGTTAGAGGATTAGAGAGATGCTGGA
>NW_020956010.1:353168-364482 GCF_003031625.1 Empidonax traillii
AGGTGAGCAGAGAAACCACCTGACAGGTGAGCAGAGCAGCCACCACCCTCAAGGTGAGCAGCTGGGAGCTCTCCATGAGGTTGCACCAGGTCCCCACAGGCTTGGGAAGGGAACATGGTGGGACAAACCCACCACTTTCTGCTTGAGATGAAGGGTTAGAGGATTAGAGAGATGCTGGAGCAGGAGGAGGAGGAGGCAGAGAGCAGATATGGGCAGGGAGTCACTGGGGCGTGTCCAGGTGTGGTACTGGGAGCCTGAAATCTGCCCTGCTGGGCTGGGAGATCCCTGGGGAGCTGGGAGGGCTTCTTGGTGCTTTCTGGTGTCTCCTGCTTCCAGGTAAGTCACAAATGCCGGGGCCTTTGGAGGGAGTGTGTCACCAACATGCAGGATGGGGTTAGGACCTGTGATCAGTATGACTCCATCCTGGCTGATCACCCAGGTAAGCTGGCCTGGCCTGGGGGCATTTGTTAAGTTCACAGCTCAGTCTCCTTGAAAGGGAAGGAAGAGGGAGCTCTGGGGAGGAGGGAGCTCTGGGGAGGAGGGAGCGTTTCAGGGCGCAGTCCCATCACAGTTGATGATGTGACCTGTGCCAGATCTCTGTTTTCATTGGTACATTGACATTTGCTGTTCAAAACACCAGCTACACAACCTGGGGGAAGAAACAGTCTGGGCAGCAGCATCTTCCGCCCAAGAAAGTCTTGAGCAGATGACCACATCCTGGGTGCTGATGGGTGCACTCAAGTTATTTGGTTTCTTGAGCTGGTCTAATTAAGCCCTCATTAAGTTTCTGATGAGCCTGCCGAGCACCTTCCCCTGGCCCACGGCAGCAATGGGGTTGGTGGGTCCCAGCGTGATGGTCCCACTGGGAGCTGGGTGGCTTTAGCAGGGACACAGCCAGCAACGTGGGGTGGAGACACCAGTTCCTCTGACCATTCCTCATTCCCCTTTCTGGTTGTTTTTTTTCCCCTCCCTGCCCAGTGAAGATCGTGGTGACGCGGACTCTGATGATCACAGCAGACCTCCTGGCTGGCCTGGCTTTGGCTGCGCTGGTCCTTGGGCTCGACTGCATCAAGTTCCTCAGGGAAGACCCTCGTGTCAAACTGAGGATGTGCTACGGGGCCGGAGCCACGCTCGGCGTTGGGAGTGCGTGGGCTGGGAGTGCTGGGAGGGGCAGACAGGTCTCGTGTCCCACTGGGAGCTGGGAGGGGTGCCAGGAGAGCGGCACCCCCTCAGCAGGGCCGCAGGGGGGAGGTTTGGGGAGGGTTGTGGGGTTCTTTCTGACCAGCCCCGTTCCTCCCAGGCATCCTGGGGCTGGTGGGCTCCGTGTGGTACGCGGTGGACGTGTACGTGGAGAGGGCCACGCTGGTGTCACACAACATATTCCTGGGAGTCCACTACGACTTTGGGTGGTCCTGCTGGCTGGGCATGGCCGGCTCCACCGGCTGCTTTGTGGCATCGGTGCTGCTGACCTGCTGCCTCTATGCCTGCACAGGTCAGTCTGCCCCGTCCCATCCCCTCCCATCTCCAGGAGCTTTTTGCCCTGCAGGGACGGAGTCGGGAGGGGACTCAGGTGCTTCTCGCAGGGTCCAGCCCAACCAAGGGGGAACCCCTTTGTGCCCAGCCTGTGTCCCTTGGATGGGGAGGGTACCCCAGGCAGGATGGGGCTGAGTAAGGGCATGGTGGGGATGCAGGGATCCATCCACATCCATGGTGGAGCTGAATCCCTGTGACCAGCCAGAGCCTGAGCCATCAGCTCCACCATCAGGGATGTTGGGCAGGTGATGCCTCCCCAGATGTCACCTCCAGTCCTCATGCCTGGTCCCACGGGCTGGAAGTTGACCCTGCTGTCACTTCTCCTGCCATGTCTCCACGCTGTGGCAGCCTCAAGTCCTCCTGTGACTGACTGCCAGCCGTGACACAACCCCAACTCTTCCTTGGCAGCCCCCAGCAGCCAGTGGCAACCCCAGATGCATCCCCAGCCCTGGGGCCGAACAGCCACCAGCAAGATGTACGCCATGGACTCCCGGGTGTGACGGCCAGCAGCACCTCCTGCACCCGCTGTGGGATGCTCTCCTCTCCAGTATGACCCCGTTAAAGCACCAGCACCTGTACTGGGACCTTTCTGCACCTGCTTCCAGGCTCTGACAGCTGCCAGCTGCAGCATCAGTGGCTGCTAAAAGCAAGGGTGCTGCAGCACTCACCCAGGGAAGGGGTTTTTTCCCCACTTCCAGCCAGGTTTCATGGAAATAAATCCCAGAGAAGTGTTGCTTTGAGAAAAGATGCCCCTGAGTCCCCTGGGAAAGCTGTTGGGACACTGAGGGCAGGAGGAGCTCGCTCCTCTGACGTTTCTCAGCCCACGCTTTGGAGGAATTCAGTGGGAAGCCTTTCCTGCACAGAGCAACACTGACTCCACGTGGCTGCTGGCCCCGGTCCCTCCCACCCCAGCCCTGCTGGAAGCTGCCCCTGCACTCTGGCATGGGGCAACACGGTGTTTGCACTCAAAATCGGGGTAAACCCAGGAGTTTGGAGCACTCAGTTATCAGTGTTTTCACGGGGGATCAATGGCATACTCATACTCATCAGGCACAAGAAGGTGAGTCAGTCTGAAGCCTGAGGGAGGTGCTATACCTGCAGAGTGGGGTTTTGAAGTCCACACAGAATGGGAATTCTGTTTTCCAAGTGAATTATTATCCTTCTTCACTTGCAAGCCATTATGAAAACAAACCAGAATCCAACCCCACCACCAACTCCATCCTCACCACCCCTAGTCACTGAATGCTGGTTTGGTGCTCATTTCCTTCCTTCTCACCCTCACACAAAAACCTTCACAGCCTAGGGAAGCTGGGCAGAAGCTGTCGGTGTCAGCAACACCCCAGGAACCCGGGAGAGGAGGAAATGCGAAAGCTAAAGCTGAGTGACAGGAATAAGGAGCAGGAATGACAGTTTGCTGTCAAACAGCCGTGTCCAGAGGGCAGGATGCTCACAGCTGGCACAGCACTGGGGGGGGTACAGGCACGTGTGAGCGTTAGAAGGTGCTTGGGGCACTGGAGCTCGCAGGGAAATGATTAATAAGAGACAATTATTGTGTAGAAACATCCCTAAAGCTGCCGTGGGACAGCCACCTCTGCAGTGCAGTCACACTCCATGCTCTGGGGGAACAGCCCTGCTCTCCAGGCTCTCACTGTGCCACTTGGGCGCAGCCAGAGCCGGTTTTGGCACAAGGCACAGCTCGGTCTCTGTGCTCCTGCCCCGCTGGGGGACATCTGGGGGATGTTGCTACTGCTACAGCCAACCCAGGCCCCCTGGTTTCACCCCCAGTTCCCTTCCCTGCACCCCAGCAATCCCTGCAGCAGCTGCTGCGACAACACATCTGCATCCCAAAAAATCAAGGAGCAATCTGGGCTAGTGGAAGGTGTCCATGCCCATGGCAGGGGGTGGGACTGGATGGGCTTTAAGGTCCCTCCAACCCAAACCCATCTGGGATTCTCTGATTTTGGGGTATTTCTTTCCTTTTTTTTTGTTTTTTTTTAAGCACCCTCACACCACCTCAGTTCTGGGACTGCTGTATTCCAGCAGGGACACAGCTGAGCTGCTCCTGCAAACAGCTCTTGGAAAAACACTGTGCTTACACCAGGCACTCCCCTCCCTCCTGCCTGCCCATCCCATTCCAGTGGGACTCAATTGCATCTTCATTGTTTTTTCACTTTAATTTTTGTGTTTTACCCCACCAACCCATATGCCCAAGGAATAAAGCATCTTTTTCCCCAAACATTCTAGGAACACTTAAGACCCTTCCACACAAAAGTGAGTTTAAAACACCCAAGCACACACAGTAACTCTTTAAGACCTTTATTAACAGATGCTTGCAGTTTGACTTGAAAAAATCAGGCGTATATTCCATACAAATTAAAAATGAGGTTCTTAAAAATCTCAACTTGACCAGATATGAAACAATTTACAAACTTTTAAAGGTATATTGAGAAAAAACAGGCTTTTAAAAAACGTGTTTATCATTTCCAAAAAGAGAATTCTTTAGGTAAAAATAATAAAAACCCCATGCTGCATAGATAATGCAGATAGTTCTAGTAATCTGGTCAACAGCAAAAAGCAAGCACTTAAGGTCTTCAGTTCCAATTCATTTGTTCATTTCTTATTGCTGGAATTTCGTTTTCTTCTTCATTTCTTAAAGTCTTTTCTTTGATGACTAAACTGAAAAAGAAAACGAGAAAAGGCTGATCAGACAGGTGACAGAGGTGCTCTGAATGCCAAGATTCACCTGCAACTCAAAAACTCTCCCTGAGCTGCCCGTCACATGCTCACAGGACAACTACTGATGCTTGTCAACCCTCCCCTCCAGCAACCACACCAACACCTTCCCCACAGGAGCAACACCAGACTCCAGAGGGGACCCCAGAGAACAGTCAGTCAGTTTAAATCCAAAGGGATTCTACCTGCATCTCCCCCTCCCTGCCATGGGGATGGCTGTTCCCACTGGCTCTGCCAACACACGCAGCTCAGTCACTGCCCAGAGCACAGAAACCACAACCAATATTCTCCCACGTTCCTCGACAGCAAGAGGAACCAAAGCGCCACTGTGGTGTCCCTTTGAAGGCCATGATCTAACAGTTCATCTAGGAGGTGCTGACCATCAAGAACACCAAACTGTCCTTCAGAAATCAGCACCAAACAAGCGCCAATCACTGCTAGGTTCCCCTGCAACAAGCCCAGCTTTTGGGCCCTGCCCAGCACAAAGCCCTCCCAGTCACCTCAGCACTGCAACCACAGTTCCTGCAGGCTCTGACAAAAGGACCATTTTTTTCTCAGCACTTCGATTAAATAAGATCCTCCCAAGACACTCCTGCTAATTCTGCATCAACTTTGTAGAAATGGATTCCGAGGTCTCACTGCCACCCAACACCCCGGTGGGAATGAGCTCAGTAAACTCCAAGACGTGGCTCTGCTGGCTACAGGAGTCACTACACCTGCACTGTTTTGAATTTCTGGGTGGACAGACCCTGCTGTAAGACTGAACTATTTAAGTGTAACTCCACCAACGACAATTAAAGCCTGTAACTAAGTCCTCCCAATTAACCACCGTTGGCAAAGCAAAGCCTTGCAGTTCGGTTCTGCAGGCACGGTCACTGATCACTCACAGCACACACGAGCAAGAACAAACCAAACCTTGTAAGGCACAAACTAAAAAAAAAAAATAAAAGCATCAGAAGCACGTCAGCAAAGGGCACCCCCAGGCCCCCAGCCACGCACCCGGATGATGGTAGAGATGTTAAGCCGGTATTTACTCAGCCCCGCCCTGCTCGGCCTCGGGAGCGGACGTGTTCTCAGCTGGTGGTTCGGCTGTCTTCGTCTCTTTGCCATCTTGTGGTTTAGGGTTCTCTGGGCGTCTGCGTCGGTAGTTGAAGTTACGGCGGTACCGACGTTGAGGTGGTTGCTGACTTTGGGTCTCATCCCCTTGGTTCTCTTTATCTTCTTCATTCCCATCCTCTCTAGGTTGTCTTTGACGAGGAGGACCCCTGAAAGTCAAGCTAGGCTTTAACCATGCAGCATCTGAGCATCGCCATGTCCTGGCTCTGCTGCTGAAAGACAAGCGTAAGACCAGAAGCCCATCTCCAGCATACCTGCGGAATCGTGGTCTGTAACCCCGGTACATGTTCTGCCTGACTGGTCTGCCGTCTCCTGCACCCTGGTTGTCAGCACCCTGCAAGACATCAGGCCACACAACCTCCTCAGCCCCAAGCAGAAGCGTGTTAACGCCACGAGGAAGGAGCTGAAAAGGTGTCAGGTTCAGTCAAGGCGGGCAGCAGTTCTAGGGCACAGGTGTGCACACAATGGAGAATCTTTCACTTAATCACACAAATTCAAACACACCGGGTTTTAAAAGCTATAACTTTAAGACCTTGAGCTACAGCATTTCATCTTACCGCCAAACCTCAGCAAAACCATCTGGAGCGCCAAAAGAGAAGCGTCAAGAGCCACGTCCCATCAACCCTGCTCCAAAGCAACCAAGACTATTTAGCACCACACCTTAGGCAAACATTACCTCCACTATCTCTCCCTGTACGGGAGGGTTGGAATACTGTGGACGACGCCCGTAGGGCCTACGCATATAGTAAGGTGGGTACCGCCGCCTGCGATAGGGACGGCGTTGCTGGGCTTGACCTTCTGGTATGTTCTCTGCTCCTTCGTTCTTTTCCCCACTCTCACTGTTCTGGTAGTTTTGCTGGTAGTTGCGTGGAGGGCCCCTACGACGTGGATATCGTCTGTAATGGTTACGGTCTGCTGCGTATTTACTGCCCTGCACTGGAACTCCTCCAGGTCCTGTAACGTTGGCTGCCTCCGCGCCCTAAAGAGTGGGGACAGCGTTAGGGAGACAGTCAGGCAGCCCTCCAGCTGCAGCACAACACAGTCTAGCACTGAGCAGCGATTTACAGCCACATTGTGAAGCAATGAAAAACCATTCACCTCCTCGGATGTCATCAGGCATCGACTCAAACCACAGGCACCACACCAAAGCCTGCAGTCCGAGTTTTCCATGTGAGCTCTGACACCCGAGAAGATGTGTTTACCTTTTCTCCCTCAACCACATCAAACTCCACGGTCTCTCCATCTCCTACGCTGCGGAGGTACTTCCTGGGGTTATTCTTCTTTATGGCAGTCTAACAACACAACAGTGCAGGCACAACATGAGAATACAAAGGAGTACATACGAAGACTTTATTATTTATTTTTTTTAAAGATTACTAAATATTTAAATTTCTCATCTTAGGAGAAAGATCTGTACTCCCAACACAGCAGTTGAACCACTGGGAAAAATCGAGGAAGCCACAAAATGCACCTCTGTTACTACAGTTCTGGCCTATTTGAAACGTGCAACAGCTTTACCATTGACTGGAAGCATCTGTCAACACATTGTCTGCTGGCTGAGAAAGCAGCTTGAAAACAAACAACAAAACTCCCACACCACACACGGGCCACAGGATTCCTGACCGGGGTTTAGCGTTCAGCACCACCGTGGCAGCTACACGCTCCCCTGAAGCACATACAGCAATGTATCAGCCTTTCCAATCACCCCTTTGGATTTCCAGCCCTCCACCATTTCCCACACCACCACAGGACACAGCAGCCTCTCTGGGTCCCATACTACATAAACACAGCGATGGACAGAAATCAAGGAGGTTTCTTCCTCTGAGGCTTCCAACGCCATTGCTTCCACCACAGGATTTACCAATTAATCCCCAATCTACTCTAGCTGTATCTGACACACCAAGGACTGGCCCTGCACAGATGCCAGCAGACAATCCTCTGGTTTAGACTCAATTTTCAGTGCTCTGTAGTAGTAGGTGACATCTTTGACAGATGAGTTAATGCTAGAGACCCATCACACTCAGACATGTTCTGCTGATCAAATACTTCACCTCAACAGCAACACCAGTGTAACAGCTTCAACAAAAAATACTTGCAACACAATTTGACTTGATTTTTTTTCTCCTAAATGGAACAAAATCCAAGGAAAAACATGCCCACAAGTCTCAGCCTATACAGCAGTGATTTTAGGGAAAGCCTAATTACAGCAGCAGCCAGTCCAACAGCTCTTGTGAGAACCAAGGTAGATAACGGGGATGGGGAATAGCAGACACAGCTTCTCAAACAAGATGATTTCTTTCAGATTAGACCACTAAAACTGGTTCATTGTAGCAACTATTACATTAAAACAAATCATTACCGAACTGCGATTTTAGAAACACAGACAGTAGTTACATGACAAGCCCTGAAACACGACTAGTAAGTCAAGGTCACTCACAGGTGACCCTACTTGCAAATCAGGTCTGAAAGCTTCCCCTCAGGGCACAGGTCCCTGCCTGCTCAGCCTTTCTCCACTGCCCACTACAGAATAACCTCTCACAAACCAACGCCTCTAACAGCTGGTAATTTAGACATGGAACAAGCAAGAAGCTGAGAGCTGACAAATCAAACAGAAAACACTTTCCAGGGGGTGCTTTTCCCTTCCTCTGTGTTAGTATCAGCAGCACATCCCTAATTTGAGACAAAAGGATGATCCACAGACTCCTAAATGCCAGAAGTAAGCCATGCTCCACTAAGAATTCCTTGTGGGCTGTTTCCTGACAAGAGATCCTACAGAAAAGGTGAAAAGTACACTGCTGACTACAGCCTTGCCAGTCAAAGGGCTGAGCTAAGGCTAACCCTGCTCACCAGACATTGTATCTAAGGATACTTATCTGCTAAACTGAGGAAGTCCCCATTAAAATCTTTGTAGACTTTCACTGAAAGCCTAGAGCAATAAAATCTATAAAAGTTTCTCCTAGGGAAAAAGAAGCTTCACTGGCACTTCATCCCTATTACAGCCCAACTGATTTCTCTCCCTGCTACAAGTTTTTCATTTAACTCTATTTCCAGATGCTTACTTAACCACTGTATGACTCTACAAGGAGACTGGACCCCAAGCAGTTATCCCCACACACACAGTGGCAATTCTCCTCACTGTACATCACCTCAACCCCATGTACCTCATGTGGACACACAAAATCCAGGCTCTACTTGCAACACATACAGCAACAGATGTTTGTGTTCAAGTAACAGAGAATACATGAGGTTCTCCCACTTCAATCCTACTTACGTGGGTCAGGCACAGGAAATTTCAAGAGAGGGGACATGTTTCAGTTTCAAGGAGCTCTTTCTTACCTGATGGACAAACACATCTTCCTTGGTGTCATTCCTGCAAGACAACAGGAAATTGAGATTCATGAATGAAATGCACAGTAAATTAAAAATTCAATCGTCTGGCCTGGAGCCGAAATGCAAATCTATCATGACAACAGACTCAGAGCATCGGCCTTGCTCAGCCTGAACTCAACTAGTTCCTACCAGCTTACTGCATGCAGTAAGGAGATCTGCAGGAAGCCTGTGCAAGGTGCAGAGCATGCACCCAAGCCCAGTAAGGCACATTCCTCCTCGCTCCTGCACACTCCTCTATCCTTCACATCCAAAGGATGGAGGTGTTTGAACACCTGAAAGGGACCAGTAACTCCTTCCTGGCAGTGCTCTGTGAGGAATGCCTTCTGCAGCCTTTGGAAGCAGTGGAGTCCCAGTTATCCCCTCAGCCTCGAGGAACAGCACCACCAGCTGCCCATGAAGGCAGCAGGGTCAGTTGACCCTGGATCTCCCCTCTTGAGAAGCAGAAAACAGCTCAGGTCTCTATCAACAAGGACCCAAGATCGTCCATCCTTCACCATGATCATGGCAGAGCTTTCACACTGCCACGAGGTGACCAGCTCTGGTCACAAGTTTCTGCTCTGCTCTGAGGAGGTGCAGAAACACCCCTGCACTGATTAGAGCTGCACAAGCCATCTCTCCCCTGCTCCTGACAGACGCACATCCCAGCTCCCATCACACCAACCCACCCTTGTTGTGGTGTTTCATTACTGCAGGGAACAGCTTGAATCAACAGGGAAGAGGCTTTTATGTCCTAGAAGGACTGGTTAAAGACATTAAGTAAGCTTGTGTCAAAATGTGCTCAGAACTGGAGAGCTCCCAGCTATGGATAACAGAATGTTTGGTTTGTTGTTTTTTTATAAGATAAAACCAGGTGCTCCTCACCATTGGCTTTAAAAAGTAAGAATTGACAACTAAGACTTTTTCCAAAAGCTCCATCCAAGCTATGGCTATTCTGTCAGACACCACCAGTAAAAACAAGTCACCTTGTTTCCTATGGAATTGATACCTACAAGCCCCAAAGGTTACTGGGAAAAGGCAGCCAAAAGGCAGCAGAGCAGAGCCACTCTGATCTCATCTTCAAGGCCCCTCAATGGAGCAACCAGAAGCCCTTCCAAAGCCAGAGCCTAAAGACTCTTCTTCACAACACAGGTCCAAAAGCTGAAAACCTTCACAAGAGCCCAGTAACACATTTCTAGTAAAAATACCGAGCCCCTTCCTTCAGCCTCAGCTCAAAAATGGTTGTGTTCATCCTCTGTGTTCCACAAGCACTTTTGCCAACCAGACCAGATGCTTGGTTTTAAACTCCTTTTCCAAATGTAGCTTCCATTTAAGAGGATATCTGAGTTTTAGTTGGATGACTGGGTCACCCAGAGCCCAACAGTGCACAGATAAAAAACACACTAGGCCATTTCACAGCCCCGTGCTGCTGGCCACACCATTCCCAATGCTGTTTTCCAGCAAGCACGCCTGGAAGCAGCAAGTGCGCTGTTGTGTGGATGGTGGAGCAGTAGGAGATACCACTTTCTCAAAGAAAATTTGGAAGGGTACAAGAAAAACCCCCATTCTGAAGGCCCAACAAGCCATTTAGTTGATCTTTGCACTAAGCCACTCTTATTCACATCTTTAATCCATAGGAATAAAATTAAAAAACGAATCAGACAAGCCAACAGACTGAGATAACTCCACTATAAAATCCAGCAGGGCATCAAAGGCCAGGCTGGACAATACCAAACACCAGCTCCAGCTCGGGAAGGGACAAAGCCAGCGGCCTGAACGCCCAGTTCTTATTTTGACAACCATGGAAAACAATCGACAAAGACTCAGAAATCAAACTCCTATTTCGGAGCAGAAACGCACTTCTAACATTAAAAGCAGGCAGGAAATACCTTCGGTGAGCGGGCACCTACATCAAAGCCGATTTTCTGCTCCAGAGCTGAGTTTATCTGCGAGCAGATCTGGCTGAAGCAGAGCCACGCACGGGCAGGGGCTCCCGCACGGCTTCCCTGCAGCCAGGCAGATTCCAGAGCTGAGGAAATGTGAGTGAGGAAATGTCCTCCCGTTCGGTTCCCAGGCCGCGGCTCTAATCTTTTGATAACAGCAGATCCTGCTGGGTTTCTCATTACGAATGGCAACCTCAGGGATTAAACAGCTGCCAAAGTAATGACTAGGGAAGCCACTCGGATGTCTTAACTAGCTGCTGCTGCTTCCTCACTCGACTGACATCACCGAGCATTTCCACTACTGAGGGAACAGGAAAAGCCTTCCCTCGAGGTGGGGTTTGTGGCTGAGACTTGGGAGGCGTTTCCAGAACCAAAGACACGGCAGCTCCCAGGCACTGGTGACTGCACAAGGCTGGGAGCTGGAACACGGCACGAACAACGCAAACTGGGCTGACTGGGAGGCAACTTTGTAAAGCTGCAGACACAAAACCGATTCAGGAGCTTGGCAGACACTTTGGACCAGCTCATAAAGTAACAGACAGTTCAAAAAGGCAGTGTTTAAGCCCAAGTGTAATAAAAGGCCCAATAAAAGCACTACACTTGCTGCCCTAAAGGGGGATTTC
>NW_020956010.1:366176-382749 GCF_003031625.1 Empidonax traillii
TGCGCGCGCTCCCGCTCGAGCGGGGGCGCGCGCCGCCCCCTCAGCGAGGAGGAGCGCGCGCCCCCCCTCAGCCGTGCAGTGGAGGGGGGGGGGGGGGGAGCGGGGAAAGGGGGAGCGAAATCGGGGGCTTCCCACCCGCCTTCCCCTCTCCCTCCTCCCCCGGGGGACCCCCGCCCGCCCTCACCGATGACCTTCTTGTCCCCGCCGGCGGGAGGCGCCGCCGAGGCCAGGCCGCTCCCCCCGTTCCCGGTGCCGCCGTTTGGCTTGGAGTCGGCGGGCGCGGCGGCGGGGGCCGCCGCGGGGACGGGGGCGGCGGCGGGCGGCTGGGTCTCGGCCTCGCTGCTCATGGCGGCGGCTTGTTCGGTGCGGACGGTGGTGGTGACTGCTGTTTCGCGCGCCGCCCTCCCGCGGTTGTGATGGTGACTGAGGCCGGCCGTTGGGGGGGGCGGGGGGGGGCTGCTCCCTGCTCCGGGCTCGCTGAGCTCCGCTCTCCGCTCCCGATACCGATCGAACTGGCCACAATGGCGGCGCGCACCGGCTAGCCACCCCGCGCGCCCCGCCCGCGCGCCGCGCGATTCGCCAACCGTCCTGTCCGTTAAGCGGTGAGCCACCCCATTGGCCCTCCCAGCCCCGCCGCCCGCCCCCTCACCCCAACCCTATTGGCGGCCGCCCCTGCCCGTCCCGGCGGGAGCGCGCGCCCATTGGCCGGGTGCGCCCCGCGGCCGCCAGGCTCGCGCTCCTCACCGGCCGGCCCGCGAGTCCCCGCCCCCGGGGCGTTGATTGGCCGCCGCGGCCGGCGGGCCCGCCCCCGGCGGGCGCGAGCGGGGAAGTGCGCGCGGCCATGTGGCGGCGGTGGCCGTGGGTCCCCACGGGTGATCACGAACCTTCACGGCCCCTCACGGAGCCGCGCGGCCCCTCGCGGCCCTACCGGCCCCTCACGACTCCTCCCGAGCCCTCCCGGGACCCCACGGTCCTTCCTAAGACCTCCAGCCCCTCACAACCCCTCCAGCCCCTCACAACCCCTCCAACCCCTCATGGCCCTTCCCGGCTCCTCCCGAGCCCTCAGGGGCCTCCCCGGAGCCCCGCGGTCCCTCCTGAGCCGCTCACAACCCCTCAGGACCCCTCGTGCCCCACCCTGAGCGGCCTCCCTTCTCTTGTAAGGAATCCCCGGGTGTTCTACCAGGGGACAAGGGTCAGTCAGCTCAGAAGAAACACAGGCACCAACTTTAAAGAATAAGTGTGTAAATTTACCATAGTGCAAAACAGCAAAGAACTGCGGAAGAAGCGGAGAATTATAAAAGGATAAGTTTAGCAGTGCGCCTGATCATTATTAGATAGGGTGTCTATAGGGATTAAGAAAGATACATCACCAGTTCTTATCTCTTTGATACATTACCATCATCCAGACCCACGGGTCTGATCACAGGGAAAGGGAGATCTACTCTCAGGAACTGGGAAATCCTCACCCACAGGTGAGGTCTACAGCTTTGCTCTGAGAGAGTCCAGCTTTTATATTGTTAAACAAACATGATGCCATCACTAACTGTGCGGAGAATATCTGACTCTCCTTAATGAGCAGATACAAATCTTCACTAATAAATGAATACCAATATATCTTACTAACAAGCATAAATGTTTACACAGGTGCAGTCTTGACGTATTTTACTAAGGATTATGCAGAATTTTGGCTAAATGTAACATTAGGTTGGAAGGTTCATCAGGGCCTGTTGTTCAGGCCTCAGCACTTCAGCAGGGCAGAGCAATTGTGCAGGCAGCGCTCCCCGGGCTCCTGTTCGTGATGGGCAGAAAGGGCCTGGAAAGTGTTAATTACTGGTGGGAAATGAGCCCTGTACAAGTAATAGAATCAACTAGGTTGGAAAATACCTCTGAGATCATCAAGTCCGACCTTTGACCCGACACCGCCTAAGTGCCACATCCAGTCTCTCCTTAAACGCCTCCAGGGATGGTGACTCCACCACCTCCCTGGGCAGCCCATTCCAGTGTCTGAGCACTCTCTCTGTAAAGAATTTCTTCTTAATGTCCAACCTAAACCTCCCCTGGCACAGCTTAAGGCCGTGCCCTCTTGTCCTGCTGCTGGTTGTCTGGGAGAAGAGCCCGACCCCCACCTGGCTACCCCCTCCTGTCAGGGAGCTGTAGAGAGCGATGAGGTCTCCCCTGAGCCTCCTCTTCTCCAGGCTGAGGTCCCCCAGCTCCCTCAGCTGCTCCTTACATGACCTGTGTTCCAGTCCCTTCCCCAGCCTCGTTGCCCTTCTCTGGACCTGTTCCAGGCCCTCCATGTCCTTCCCGAACTGAGGGGCCCAGAACTGGACACAGCTCTCGGGGTGAGGCCTCAACAGTGCCCAGTACGGGGGAAGAATCACTTCCCTGGTCCTGCTGGCCACACTATTCCTGATACAGCTGCAGCACCAAGCAGACCCCTGGGAAATTGGCTTTCCCTTAAGCAATCCATCCCTCCTTTCCCAGAGGAGCGGGGGCAGCTCCTCACCCCAAGCCCTTTTGCCCGCCCAGGCTATCGGGAAAGCATCACTGCTGGGTCCTTCACCCTGCTGGAGCCCTTCTCCAACCACCACTTCTCAACTCCCCTTTATCTCTTTTCCCCTGTACCTTCACCTTACAGCAGATTGGAGATACCCAACATCTCTGCTGGGTTCCCCAGAGGGAAGCTCCAGGGGAAAAACCACCATCCTTGAAAACAACTTGCTTTCCTTGGGCGCTTGAAAAATGTGGTTGTTGGCCACAGAATCGCAGCCCTGCCCTTGTCTAGGTCATCTCTCCCACATAAGAGGAGGGAGAGGTCACCAGGTCTCTGGGAGATGACCCATCACTCCACTGTTTTTGCAACCAACGTGGATCTCCTCAGGATCAGCATTTCCAGCATCATACACACAAATCACTGTCCAGTTTCTCTGTTCCAGTTCCCCACATTCCATGGCCAGGTGAGGGACTCCAATGGAGCCAAGGAACCACAACAACCCATGGGGGGTTTATGAACACTGGTCCCATCCAGCTCCCTTGGGCATCTTTCCACTCGATCTCCAGCTCGGCTGGCGAAGGGAAGAGCTTGAAAACAGTAACACAGTCCCACAAGGATCTGCACCACGATGATGACCTGGATAAAGAAGCTGGAATGATGTCAAAACCGGATGGTGCTTAGTGAGTCATCTGGAAAATAATCTTATGGTAGAATGGGAATTAGGGAATGCACCGTGCAGAGATCCAAGAAAGAGAAAATGGTGGAGGAAACTCCCAGCTCTGCGAGGAAGCCTGTGGGAACATCAGGGCCATGCCCCTACAGCTGAAACTGCGGGCCCCAACAATGTCTTTGGGGGGGCCTGAAGCTACTCTGACCCTCAGAGGAACACGGAGGCCATCAGAGACACCACCTCCCACTGCAGCACCCGCAGCTGGAGGCAGATGCTGGAGCTGAGAGGAGTTCCATCATCTGCTCTACAGCAGGAGATTCCAGGCCTTGCTACACATGACATCATCGTGGGGGAATTCAACCCAAAAATGTGGTTTCCGAGAAAACTTTCAGCCAGCAGGTAAGGAACAAGACACACAAGGGGGAAAGCCGAAACCCTGCACATTCCATGTTGAAGAGAAATGTAATGGGATATAATTAGCCATTGGACCAACATTCAAAGAGGCAGTAATGGATTTGCTGCTGTTAATTAATCTGGGGAAGCTTGTGACCCCTGTATGCAGGGAGTGAGACCAGTTGATGTCAGTGATATAAATACATCAGGCTGAAAAAGTGCTGCTGCTGAGCCTGGACCCAGAAATAAACTGGTTTCCCTGGTGAAAAAGTGGTGAATTTGGGCACCAGCAACCAGAAGTGCAAACTTCAGCACTGCACTGACAGGCAGAGCTCCCTGAGGCACCTGAGCCAGCCTGTTGGGAACCTCCAACCCTCCTCTCACAGGAGAGAGCTCTCTCTGCAAAGCATCTGTGGGGCTGGGGAGGAAAGGGCTGGTGTGTTTGTGCTTCTTTTAATGCTTGATGTTCTGCAGCTACGAAGTGAGATGCCTCGGGCTGGGGAGAAGCGTGTCCTCAGCAGCTGTGCCATCCCAGGAACGAGGACAGTGGGAGTCCTGAGAGCCAGAAAGAGCCTGCTGCCAGGACTTCAAAGAGCCACGAGAGAAAAGAGCACAGCCAAGCCTGTGGGACCTTCCTCTGGCACATCACCAGTGGGCTCACCCAGCTCAGGCACAGAGGGCACCCCACACCTGCTGCCCAAGGAGGGATGGGACCTCTCAGAATGGGGTGAAGCACCTGCATGTGACAGAAGAGATTCTCCCCTAACTCCTTTACCCTTAAACAGCTGGATGAGAAGCTCCTGCTGGAGCCCTGCAGGTGGGCAAGTTGCTGGCCCCATTCTGGGTGAAGAAAGGCAGTTTTTCCACCAACCTACAGCCTGAGCTGCGCCCTCTGCACCACACAGGACAAGCAGCCCCAATTTCACTCCTACAGCATCACCATCCTCTGTTTCCCAGCCTACAGCTCTGCTCAAACACCCCTGTAGCACCTGGTGAACTGCTCTAACACCCCGTGGTGTGGAACAGCCAGATGGCCTGGTGCCACCACGTCCTGGGGACAGCTGACAGACATTGTTTACATCAGAACTCACCTCAGAGCCCAGCTCTCACTCACAGTAATGGAATCTGTGCCGTACCAATGCCATGTGCCTCAGTAAAGCTGCACACAAAAGGGTTCTGGAGATTCCCAAGATGCCATGAACGTCTCTGCCAGCCAGGCAGCCTCAGTTACCAGGTGCAGCACAGCTCTGCCCAGCTCCTTTCACCCCTTCTCTCCCTCAATAACACAGCAAATGTTCCCAGCTGAGCAAGCCAGGGAAAATGCATGTTGCTGAAGAGGCTACAGCCCTTCTCACCTGGAGGAGAATTCATTCCCACACGTGTTAACTGATGTGCACTGCACACACGTTTTAAAAAAAAAAATTCTTTATTTACATTTCAAAATGCGAAAGAACAGAATAAAAATATGTGATGCCCACTGTCAAATCATTTCAGGAGAACATCAAGAGCGTGGATCTGGCCTGTGGGCAGCGTGGGAGCCAGCTGGAGTTGGAGTTGCACAGGTCTAACCACTGGTGAAGGAACACTGAAAGAGAGAAGAAAACAGGTCTGAAATGCTGGACAGGCATTCCCAACCCATCCTGGGACAGCAAGGCTGTGCACTGACGCCAGGGGCCACATGGTGATTTTAAGTGAGAGCCAGACACCAGCTTTCATCAGCCAGAGAACTCAGGAGCCCTCCCGGCTCTGCCTGCTGGGCAACTGCATCTGCCTCTGAACCTAAAACCCTTAAAACCTGTCCCTCCCCCAGGTGATTTTCAGGGATCTTGGCAAGTAGCTGGTGTGGCTGTCTGACATCAGGCAAGGCTGAAGCCATTCCCATCCCCAGGCAGCTCAGACATCAGGGTGCAGCAAGGCTGTTCCTAACACCTGGCTGGGAAATGCACAAGGTGGCACCAGCCTTGCCCCTGGGAATGAAAAGCTTCCAGGCTCAAAGCTGGACGTTGGCCAGAGATCCTGTACTCCAAACCGAAACGATCAACAAGTCTGGGCCTGGGGACAACCCTAAAGGGGACCCAGCCCATCAGCACAGCTCTGCCCATCTGCAAGAAAGCCCGTTAGCAAGGCTGTCCTTATCTTCAAAAGCCTGCAAATGCCACCAGAAGTACCAGGGGAACGGAAGAAAGATTACATTCCCTGTTGTCACTTCATCAAATAGCAGGAGCCCCCAAGATTCTGAGGTGCTGCAGATCTCTAAGACTTTATTTACGTCAGCAGGGACGTGTCTTCATGGGCAATTCCAGCTGTCTTTGGAAACCACTTAATGGAGGATCAAAAATTGGGGGGGATTTGATTTTGGCAGAGCCAGCCTGCCTGCTGAAATTTGGAAAAAATGAGCAACGATAAGGCTAATACAGGTTTTTGACACGGTGCAGCCCGACACACTGAAATCTAGAGAGATTTGCTTAAATACTTGTGTTTTTTACAGTAAAGTGAGCAGACAAATGGCAATAGAATTTTCTGTATGTTAGCCTGAGCCTATTGGTTTAACCAAAAAGAAGCCTGAATAATAGTAAATAGTGGAAATGTCTCCCTTCAGATGAGGACACTGGTATTTTTTTCAAGTTCAGGTAAAACTGTGTAAGGTAATAACAGCTCCCACAACCCCCCCTCCCCTCTGGCTGCAGCTGCAAAACCTTCTCTCTGCTGTGCTGCCTCTGGTGTTTGTAAAGACAAGCAAAGAGCAGCCCAGGGCTCGTGGCACCGTCCCTGGGAAGACTGACACTTACCACATTGCTCTTGCACCGCTCTTCACATTTCCCCACACTGAGAGATCACAACTGGCAGCTTGGGTTTGTTATTGGGACCCGTGGGCACGTTCTGGGGACAGGCAAACACAGAACATTAAACCTCACCAAAGCACAGCAAACCCAGCCAGTGACACGTCCTGGAAGACTGGCTAAGAGACATTTGTGGAACACGGGAAACAGGGAATTCTGAGGAACAAAGAAGCACCGTTAGGTATTTTGGCAACAGGCCCAGCCATAAGCTGGTGAATTCTCTGTATGGGACACAGAGCAGAGGCTGGTCCTCTGAGTGGGAGGGAAGAAACAGAGCAAAAACTGGAGAGCTCCTCATGAGATACAGCAGGCATCATGTCACTTGAGGCTGCTCTGGCTTAAATCTTTCACAGTTACTAAAAACAGCTGCCACAAGCAAAACAAACTTGTGTTTATACAGAAAGGGAAGAGACAGTGACAAAGCCACCCTCATTCTGCACCCCTCGATACGCTGGACTTGGCTGCTCCTCCCTGAGCCTCAAATTTCCTTTACTTTGCTCTCACTGCAGCGATGCCCAAAGCAGGCTCACCACAACCCTCCAGTGGTGCTTCTGACCCGAAGGGCCAGCAGCACACAGGTTATTCCATGCTGTACAGCTCCTCCCAGTACCCAACAGCTCTGTGCTTGCCCCACTTTTTAGATTAGAGGCTCTCATGCACGTTATCCCCACATGTGTGCCAAGGAGTGAAGTGTCTCAAAGAACTCACTGCTGTTCGTTAAATCTACTCATTATCCTGCCGTGACACCACGCGCGACGTTGGCAGCAATCCCCACCCCGACCGAGCTTATCCCCAGCTCCTGGAAGCCCATCAGGAGATTAGTTTAATTTTTCTTATTAAACATGCTGATCACGGATCAGCAGAACTGATGATTTTGCACCCACTGAATAATCCCAGGCAGTGGCACAGAAGTGAGATGCTTCACACTCTCGTCTGCGCTGCTGATGGAACAACTTTTTAATTCGGCTTCCTGAGCAAATGCAAAAGCAAATAAAGCCCCAAGAACGTAATTTCCGCTCAAAGGCTATCCCAGTCTCGAGAGACCAGCACTTCCAAAGCCAACCCATACAGCCTGTGCTTCCCCAGATTTCCTGCTACGTTACAACGATGACAACTGATAATACCAGTTATCGACACTGGTATTCCCTGGTATCCTGTAAACAGACAGCTGGAGAGAGCAGGACAACTCTTGTTAATCCTGTAAATCACTTCCCAACGTGCACATTCAGGGAGAAACAGGGGGGGTTCAAACTTACTTCAATTTTTCTCATGACCAACAGCCCATCGACGATTTTACCTAGAATGAGAAAATTTATCCGCTTCAATAAGGACATTTTTTTACCTTTGCTTCCCCTACCCATCACAGCTACACCCATTTTTGCCCTTCCTGAGAAGCCTTGTGCAGTGTGTAGCTATTGGACACTTTGGAGTTTGTTACTGATCTCTAAACTGATAAAGGAAACCATCCCTCTTCAAATATTTTCCACATCGAGCACAGGTTAGGTGCTTTTTCCCATGGCAGGGGTGGTCTGTGTAGAAACCTGGGGTTTGAGACCTACTGCCACCAGCTGTGCTGCCATCCAGCACAAACCACCTCTCTAGCAACACAACCCTTGTAATGATGCAAACCTGGCAATGAGCAATATCAGTGTTACTTAAGAATTGGGGGGAGCGGTAAGTAGGACATCAGCTTAAGGCTGGCCTGGAATTCCTGCACCTCAAGCAGCAGTAAATGCAAGCTAGCAGATGTGGTTTCACAGAATTGCTGTCCAAAAACTGTGCTGAAAGCTCAGTCCTCTCTGACAGTGGAATAGGAAGGGATCCCTTGACTAATCTGTGCCACCTGCACTGGCAAAAGGATTTGTGTAGCAACAGAATCATGGAACTGATCTGGATTAAAGCTAACCTGAGAAAAAAGTGATTCATTTCAACTGTGATTCATCACAACAGCAGGCTGCACAAGCAAGAAGAGAAGAACGAGCAGCCCATACTCAGAGGGTGGTTGGCACTGAACAGGCTCCCCAGGGCAGTGTCACGGCCCCAGGGCTGCCAGAGCTCCAGGAGGGTTTGGACAATCTCTCAGGGACAGGGTGGGATGGTCGGGGTGTCCTGTGCAGAGCCAGGAGTTGGGCACAATGATCCTCATGGGTCCCTCCCAGCTGAGGAGGCTCCACAATTCTCTCCATAGTTTATTTTAACAGCTGCCCCCCCAGGGATGTCCCTGAGCTGGCACTCCAGGACCCCGCTGCAGGCACTCACCGAACACAACGTGCTTCCCATCCAACCAGTCACACTTGGAGCACGTGATGAAGAACTGGCAGCCGTTGGTGCTCGGGCCACTGTTCGCCTGGGGGTTGAGAATGGCAAGACACGACAAATCTACAGTTTCAGACCGGCCAAAACCGAAGGCAGACACATCTCACACAAGAAAGAGCTGTTGCTCTAGACCAGCTTATTTTTAGCTTTTCGCTACACAAACCAAAGGAAGCAAGATACACATCTGGTCACGGCAGTGTGTGTGCAACAGCCATGTCAGCAACTTTTTATTTTATTTCTACAGAGGCTCATTCAGCACAAGACTGTGCTGAGAGTCTAGAAAAAGGCTGGACTTTTCCATCATGAGTGCTTATTGGCTGCAGTATTGTCCTGAGGAAAAAAGAAAGGGGGGAAAAAAAAAAAAAAAGCAGGTGATTTCTGCTATTTGGGAGGTTTCCTCAGAATAAAAATAAAATAAAAATATAAAATAAAAATAAAACCAAGGTGTCTGTTCCGCTGATCAGGATGAGAAAGGTAATGATTGTATTGGCACAGGGCTCCCAGGAAAAGTGAGATGCAGATGTGAAATTTAGTTCTGCAACACCCACAGCACTTGCAGTCTGTTAAGAAAACATCTTTGCAACACTGAAGTCCATTTGTAATATTGTCAACCAGGAGCTACTAAAGCATATTCCTGTGCTGACAAGTGAACTGGGCAAGTTCTGCAGCTGCAGGGGACAGGCTCGCTTCAGCTTTCTAGTTATTGCCAGCCAGCTTCAGAAGAATCCAGCTGGGATCCATGGTTCCTGGCATCCATGGTTTCACCCAGCAGAACAACTCCAGAGCCAGGCCACTGTAACACAAAGCTGGCAGTACTGGAGTGGATTCCTTCTTCTCCCACACCACAGCACACTGGCTGCTTAGCTGTGCCATGACACCACTTCTTGGGCCATGTTTCGAACTGGGTGAATAACTAATCCAAATGATGAATGCCCTAAGCATTTTTAAGGTCACAGGAACACTGAAGCACTGGCTCCATTTGCTTCCTCTTCCAAAAGTCAGGGTATTGTTCCTACCAGACAACACACAATGGCTGCAGTTTCTTTACCCTGTTGAACAGGAAGGTCTGTCATGAAAGATACCATGGTGACACTGCTGTGGCTTTGGAACTCCCAAATCTCTCTGTTTCATCCCTGCCGAGGTCAGTGCTTGATAACAGTGTTAGGGAAGAACAAAACACCACCACTCACCACTGTAAGAAAACTGTAAGAACCAGGCTGTTCTGAAAGCTGATCAAGCCTGTCCCAGAGCTCCATCAGGCAACAAAGAAAGGATGATGCAGGATCAGGATTAGTGAGTTACTCAAGATATTAACCCATGAGTAGCCTTCTGACTGGGAGTTACAAAGCAGGTCTTCCAGACCTTGTACCCAGTGGTGGGGATTTCTGCTGTTCAGCAAATAACGTGTATGCACTTGGGAAAAAGGCACAGAGAAAGTACTAAAAGCTTTTTAGCCTGTAGCGTCATTGTTTCACACTCACCATAGAGAGCAGGCCAGGAGCAGAGTGTTTCAGCTTGAAGTTTTCATCTGCAAAAGGACCCCTGTATATACTGGCTACTCCAGTGCCATCTCCCTGCACGAGAGAAGTGCCCAGTCAGCACAATATCTTGCTTGCCCAGCTCTTGCTTCTTTTCCTCCCGTTCTTCGTGGCTTACTTGAACTGTCAGCTCTGAGCCAGGAGCTTACACCAGGTCTCAGGGGTCAGTGTGACTGTGCTCGCTCCCCAAATGGCTTTGTAATAAACACACTGTATGAATTCCAAACAGTAGAGCGATCTGTAAAGCTTGCTGGGGTGCAGGGGAAGTAATAAAGCCCACTGGGACGCCTGGGCAGTGTCACAATTAGCAACTACCTCAGAGTCTGGCGTGGCTGAGACACCCACTGTGCGGTCAGTTCTCTCAGTGACTTTCATACAGCCAAGTTTTATATTAAAAAACCTTTATGACTCCCCTCATATTTTGAAACACTTCAAGAAATGAAGTAATTTTACTGGGTCCCAGGACAGTGAAGAGATCCTGTGGCACTTCAGCCTTCCCCTCTGCTTATACCCAAGCCAGAGCACCACCACCACTGAGGGCACAAACCCTTTAATATTTCCAGACAATTCAGTAACAAAAAGTTAGTTTTGATTTAAATAACCTCTTGCACCACACACTTGATTTGTTTTCAAGTACATTAATGCCTCTTGCAGTAAGGTGGCAGCAATGCTGTGAGGACACCTCCAGTTACTACTGCACACCTCAAGAAAGGAAGAGATCCCATAAATCAGCAGGGACCCTTGGAAACAGCTGCATGTTATACAACGTAGGAAAAGGACAAAAGGGATGCAGGAGTACATACATTTACGAAGTCGCCTCCTTGGATCATGAAATCCTTTATTACCCTAAAGAAGCAAAACAGCACTTAGTTCTCAGTGGACAAAGGCCTCAGAAAGCTCACTGTAAGGTAAAAAGGAGTTCTGCCTGGCTGTGCAACAGAAGTTAACAAACAGTCTGTGAGTGCTGCAGCCTGAGATCTGCAACAAATCAGCGGTTGATATCAGGTCATTTGGGACCCCATTGCTGTTCCACCAGGGACAGTGATTAGGTGACAGATGCCAGACTGATGATCTCTGTTCCTGCACACCAGGAACAGGGGATTCCTCCCAGTGACCCCAGCATACACACCTGACAGCACCCCCAGATCCCCCAAAGCCACAGGAGGGTGACACTAGCCATGACCCACAAATGCCTCGAACACCACTAATACCTCAAGGCTGATCCCAAAACCCCATCTGGGTCAGGATGCTGTTTAGTGCCCAAAAAGCAGATGAATTACCTGTGGAAAGTGCTTCCTTTATAACCTATAGGGACGCCATCTTTCCTGTAAGGAAGTAAAAAGGAAAATCCTTTCAACTTACTGGATACCCAACACAAAACCCCCACAAGACTTCGGAGTCCCAAAGGTTGCCCTGCACATCAGCAGCTGCCTTGAAATACAATCATGAGAGCTGCAGCCTCTCAGCTGCTGCTGCTGGAGGCAAAAGGAGGCCTCAAATGGGCTCTGCACATGAAATGACTCGGCACCCTGCAGCACCCACACCACCATCCTCGCGGGATCCCACTGCAATGTGCAGCATGAGCAGGTGGGGTTTGCAGGCAGGGCTTTTTAGAGCCTCCTGGGCATGAAGAGTCACATGCAAAAGGGAAAACCTGCCACCTCCGTGACTCACAGAGCCCCCACCCCACCCACAACCTCCTCAGAGCAGGTTTCTGTAACTCTTTCATTCTGTAGCGGTACAACACGCAAAACTTCCAGGCGAGCCCCTCTTCCACCTCATCCAGCTCTGCTTCTCCAGCGGGCCACCAAAAAGGACGCTGTAACCCACTTACCTGAATTCACCTGTACAAAACTGCCTGGAAAACAAAAAAAAGAGAGCAGGGTGTGAGGCACATGTGAACTCTGAGGGCACTGTTCGACATGCACCGGGCACATCGGGGGCTCCACAGAGGAAGCAGAGGGGGACTGCAGTCCTTCCCCTCGCAGCCAGATGGGCTTCCCTGGGGGACCAGGACCCCGAACAGCATCTCTGGTGAAGAGAGACACGCAAAGCAGGCGCAGCAATTCGGGGAGGGAGGGCAGGGAATCACTCTGCCACCCAAAAAAAACCCATTCCTGCACCAAAAAGCCTTACCTGAAGTTCTCCGCCGTCTTGGGAACAACATCGGCGAACAGCTCGATCTTCATGCGGCCGACCTCCTGGGGGGACACAAGGGGCCAGGTGAGCCCTCGCCCCCCCCCCCCTTCCCCCCGTACCCACCTTCCTCCCGACACCCCCGGCCGCCCCAGCCGCTCCCCCCACCTGCCCGCCGATGGTGACATCGAAGAAAACCACCGGGTTGTTGGGGTTCGCCGCCAGCGCCGACATCGCGGCCGCCTTCGCAGGAAGGGGAAGAGGCGGTGGAAGCGGAACCGACAGGCTGGGGGGCGGGACGGGGTGGGCGGGGAGCGGGAGGGGCCGGGGCCGGGATTCCCGGGCTATCCGGGATGTTCGGGATGTTCGGGATGTCCAGGGTGTCCAGAGTGTCCGGGGTGTCCTGGATGTTCAGGGTATCCTGGATGTTCGGGATTTCCAGGATGTTCTGGGTGTCCAGGGTGTCCGGTCCCCATCCAGGACCGCGCTCTGTCCGCAGCCCCCGGTGCTGGTCCGGCCGGGGAGCCCTGCCCGCTCCTCTGCCCGCCCACTTGGGCACACGCCGGCTGAACGTGAGCCCAGGTGTGCCCAGATGAGCAAAGAGGCCAGTGGCACCTGGCTTGTACCAGCCGCAGTGTGGCCAGTGGGACCAGGACAGTGACCGCCCCCTCCCCTGTGCTGGGCACTGCTGAGGTGCCTCGAGTCCTGGGGTCATTTCTGGGCTCTGCCAAACCTCCCCGGCCAAAGAATCAGCTGAAATGCTCAGGTTTTGGCAAAACCATTTATTGGGGGATCAATGGGAAAAACAGAGCCGGGAGCATCTAGCACAGTGTGTCTTAGTGCAGCCCTGGCCGTGGTCTCCACCAGCAAGGCGCTGGGTTTTGGTGTCCGGGGTGCCTGGGGATGAGGACGAGGAAGGTCTCCTGCAAGCTCTGGGCTGCCAGGGTGCGTGCCAGGCTTGCCACGGGGGCTCAGTGGTGCTGGGGATGTCACCAGCTCTGTGGCAGGAGAAGTGTGCTGGGCACTGTGTCATCATCCCAGAGTCTGGTCTCCACATCCCTGAAGGCTTCCAGGGGTCGCGCCGCGTCACCAGAGCTCTCTGCAGGGGGGGCAAAGCATGGGCAGGGGATGAGTGTCACCTCCTCCTCCTCTGTGGGGACCGTGGGCACCAGGGACCCTGAACACCCACGACACGCGGCACCAGGGGACGTGGGGCACCAGGCACCCCAAACACCTGAGGGATCCCAAGCACCCATTGTCCCAGAGTGCCTGTGCCCAGGAGCCCCCTCCCTGTGCCTGTACCTTGGCACGGGATGAGCTGTACCGTCTTTCACGCAGGTTCTGCTCCGCGATGCCACCGACGACCGGGCCGTTGCAGTGGCCGTGCTGCTCCACGCTGGTGGGAGGCCCCAGCACAGTCAAGTGACCGCTGGTGGGCTCAGGCTTGGGACACCAGAGATGCTGGTGGCACTGGCTGCCGTAGTGCGTGGGGCTGGGGGCTTGGCAGACGTTCTGCTGGTTCTTGCTGCTGGTGTCCCCAGCCAGCTCGGCCAGGCTGAGCCCACCCGTCTGGGCACCCTGGCCGGTGGGGATGAAGGCACCTCTCTCCGTGCCAGGGGAGATCTCGGCTCTGCTAGAATCCATACGGGATAGCCTCAGGTCCTCCTGGCTGAGCTGGTAGTACTGCGTGGCCTCGAAGCGGGACTTCACCTCCTGCATGGAGATGAAGGGATGATGGAGGGCGGCGCTGGGCGAGATCCGCTCGCGCGAGTCCCAGGTGAGCATCCTCTTGACCAGCTCCACCATCCCGTACAGGTCACAGCGCTTGGCCAGCTCCTCCTGGTCGGGGTCAGACACCAGGCAGAGGTTCACCGCCGCTAACTGATCCAGCGAGGAAAAGACGTGCACCCTCCTCTCCATTGGCTTCGCCATCACCTTCCCCGGTGGTTTGAGCTGCCAGGTACCGACAGAGCACGGGACCCGTCGGAAGAAGGACTGTGTCTTCTGGGCAGCGCAGAGCAGCTCGCCCCGGGGCAGTCCCAAGGTGGAGCAGATGTAGCGCACCTGGTCGTACTCGTTGTTGCCGGGGTAGAGCGGCCAACCCAGGTGAAGCTCGGCCATCACGCAGCCCAGAGACCAGACGTCCACCTTCTCGCAGAAGGGCAACCCCAGCAAGATCTCGGGCGCCCGGTAGAAGCGGGTTTGGATGTAGGGCTTCTGGACGCGGCACACCTCGGGGAGGAGGATGGCCGAGCCGAAGTCGATGAGCTTGACGCGGAACGGGTAGCGCGAGTGGTCCACCAGCATGATGTTCTCCGGCTTGAGGTCGGCGTGGATGATGGAGAGCTCCTTCAGCTTGACCAGTGCCGCCAGCACCTGCGCCGTGATGGTGCGGATGTGCCGGACGGGCAGCGGGGAGAAGTTGTTCTGCTTTTGGAAATCGAAGAGGTTTTGCTGCAGCAGCTCGAAGACCAGGTAGGTCCAGACCGTGTCGCTGAAGGACTCGAGGAAACGGACGATGTGCGACTCCTCCGCGTCCCCCTCCCGCAGGGCCTGCAGCAGCCTCAGCTCGTTCCTCACCATCTGGCCGTTGTAATCGTGGTTCCTCAGGATCTTGACGGCCACCATCTCCCCGGTGCTCCTGCGCTGGCCCTGGGTCACCTGCCCAAAGGTCCCCTTCCCGACCGCGGCCACCAGGTCGTAGCACTCGGCACCTACCACCAGTGTCACCATGGTGGGTCGGCTCCTCGCCAGGGGCTCAGGATCCTACTGCTCAGTGCCCAGCGGGGACTGGGGACACCTGTCCCAGCCCGGCCTCTCAGCACTGTGGGTTCCAGCACCGCCGTGACAGCACCTTCTGTGGGTGATGTCACAGCAGAAGCAGCCTGGGTGGAGGAGCCTCCTGAGACCCAGCGCTGGACGCCCCGAAGCCAGCCCTGCTCTCCCAAAATCCACCCACAAACCCAAGCCACATCCCTGGTCCCCCCCAAATGGATTCAGCTCCCCCCAACCCATCCCAGCCCCCTGAAAACCCATTTCCAGCCTCCTAAACCCTGGTCCTCTGAAACCCATCCAAGTCCCCCATGACTTAGCCCCCACCAAACCATTTTCCAGTCCTCCAAACCCAGCCCCTTGTCCCCCCAAACCCATCCAAGCCCCCCAAAACATCTCCTCAGTCTCCCAAAACCCATCCGAGCCCCAAAATATCCATCCCCGCCCCCCAAATTTCATCTCCAGCTCAACATAAATCATCCCCAGCCCTGCTGAAATCCATCTCTGTTCCCTTAAAACAGAGCCTAGCCCCTCACACACACACCTATTTCCAGCCCCAGAAAACCTCTCTCTGCTCCTCTAAACCCTATATCCTGACCCCATAGCCATTCTCATGACCTTTTTGGACATTAATATTCTGGCCAAGCCAAGAGCAAGGGGCAATGTCACCCCCCACACTTTCCCTGCTTAGTAACACCTGGAAAATAGGCCAGGCAAGGCCAGGAAGGGGCAGGCAGGGCAATGGAAGTCAAAGAAGGGTAGGTAGAGCAAGGAAAAGCCAGGCAAGAAAAGGACAGTTAAGTAAAGGTGATATATAGGGTAATACCAGGGAGGTGTGGAAAGGAAGGAAAACAGCTAGGCCCAGTGTTTCAGGTGCAGAGGACAGGCTACCAGGGGACATAAAGATCAGCCCCAGCTTTCTGTTCTGGTGTAGAAAATCCAAGGTGTGTACAATTTTTGAGGATTGTCTCCAGATTTCTAGGGTGGGGTTCAGGAAGTGAATCAGAGTGTCTTTCCTTGGGAAGTAAAGGATGAAGTCCCACAGAGAATTGGGTGCCCAGGGAACGAAAGGGACAGCAAGAGTCTTTCTGTCTGGCACCCTTGGCATGGGAGTAACCTCCCAACATCTTCAGTTTGCCAGGTGGCCTTCTGAAATGCCTTGGGGAGTCAATGCCCAGTTTTTCAGTGTTCTGCCACTTCTGTATGGGAACAATCCCTGGATATTTTCTGTTTTGGAGTGGGGCAGGATCACATTTCTGCTGAGATGGGGTCTTCACTTCCTCTCTTTGGCAAGAAAATCACTTTTGGGTTCACACATTATCAGTTTAGGGAGTGTCCTGGTGAGTTGAAGTGTTTTTCCTGGGATACAGTGCTATCAGTCACAGCTGCTGAACCTCCAGAGTGGGAGTGTAAA
>NW_020956010.1:383070-388953 GCF_003031625.1 Empidonax traillii
GAGTGGGGCAGGATCACATTTCTGCTGAGATGGGGTCTTCACTTCCTCTCTTTGGCAAGAAAATCACTTTTGGGTTCACACATTATCAGTTTAGGGAGTGTCCTGGTGAGTTGAAGTGTTTTTCCTGGGATACAGTGCTATCAGTCACAGCTGCTGAACCTCCAGAGTGGGAGTGTAAAAGCCAAGCTGTTGAGCTTTTTGTCCTGATCCATTTAGTGTCTGGGCAGCGGTGGGGTTCAGTTTTGTACCCTGGCTCTGTGAGACTGAAGGATTATGATGGCACTGAGAGGGAAAGAGCAGATACCGGGGTTTTGTGGTGCAGTTCGGTGGATGCAGCTGAAGGTGGAGCCAGCAACAGCTTTCTCGCCTGGCACTTTTGTGAGCTCTGCTTTTGCCGGATGTTTTCAATCCCGTAGCTGGATTCCCCGAGAGGGGAAAAAAACTTATTAGCACGTGTACTTGGGAAGGAGCTCGTGTTGCCCCTCGAGTGCGGCGCAAACAAGACTTCGCGCGTGGAGGGTCAGCCGAAGCTTTCGGTCCCGACGCGGTTTATTTGAGGGCGGTGAGGTTTTGAAGTTGGCTGGTTCAGCCTTGGGACATTGAATTGACTTCTTTTGCGAGTCCGCACCGCCATCGTGCGGTGGTTTGATGAGCGCTGAAAGCCCGGAGCTTTTTGTGCCGGGACCATTAATTGGTGTAGGGCTCCAGTTTTGGGTGCTGGGGCTGCTCGAGACCGAAAGAATGTGATGCTGCGTACACGTGGGAGGGAAGGGGAATCGTCTCCTTGGTGGCTCTGCAGTTTTCTAGGCTGCAAAAGAGAAGTTAATTAACTGTTAATTAACTGTTTTCTCCCGGTTTGTTTTCAGATCAGGGTTACTGACCTGGGCTCAGCAAGAGGAAAAATTTAATTGTCCTTTTTTTTATTCTAGGACTGTTTTCTAAAGGCAGCAGGTTCTGAAAGGCTGTCTGTGAGAGTAGAGGATGCAACATCCACCTGAGATAGGCCCTTAACCTTTCATTTGAAGCCTTTAATTGGCAGCAGAATCAAGGGGCAATCCTTATTCTCACTGGGCTGCCCCAGGTGAGAGGTGACTCTGCCCAGTGCTCCCAGTTCCCTTCCAGTATCGCTCCTTGACTCCCCCCACTGCTCCCATTTCCCTCCCACTCTTTCCAGTGTCACTCCTTGACTCCCTCTTGTATTCCCAGTTCTCTCCCAGAGCTCCCAGTTCTCTCCCACTGCTCCCAGTATCACTCCTTGACTCCAAATTTGAATATGGACGAAGATTCCTCCCAGACAAAAGGGGCCACGGCAGAAAGGTCTGGGGGAAGGGGGAAGGCACAGACTTAGAGATGGCACTTCTGGTCAGCTCAAATTCCATTTTTAGTTTGCCCCCTCCCCAATTTTGTCTCGATTGTGTCCCCACCCAATTCTTCAGCTTCTGCTCCCTGGGAGGAGGTGGCCCTCATCCATGGTGGGGTGTCCTGGAGAAGATGAGGAGGAGCAAACCCCAGCTGAAGGCCCCTGTGAGCTGTTTTGGGACGATGCATCACTTCTGAACATCACATTGATGCCTTTGGTGATGCAGCACTAAATATTAATTCCCCCTAAACCAGACTCTGTGTCGGTTCTCCCAAGGTCTCGCACCTGCCTCATCCTCCACATCAGATCCTGGTTTATTTTCTAAATAAATACCCTGCAGCCACCAGATTTCTTGGTTTGAATCCCAGGATTTCTCCTGGCATGTGTTATTTTCTTCCTAGAAGCCACGGGCTGTGGTAAACAAACATTTACAGGTGCTGGGGACACGGCACACAGGCTTCTTCTTGGCTGACTTATCTGTCTGGGAAGAGCCATAAATTGTGGAGCTTCAGGGCTGAAGTGAGATAGGGAAAAAGCTCTTGGGTAGGCATTTGCTTTGTAGAGTTCCTTGTATTTCCCCTAAAGCGCATCTTTCTTGGGATTCACTGCAGGTTCCTGGTGATCCTGGTCCTATGACATGGATGTGTCCTTGGAGACCAGGGGGAGAAGGAGGAGCTTTACCCCTCTGTGTGCTCTGACCCAGGCTTGGTGTCCAGCTCTGTTCTGGGACAGTGCCCAAATCTGCTGCCCTCCTGCTGCCTCAGTTTCCCCCTTTCACCTACAAGTTGTTTTTCCTGCATTTAAGTTGCTCAGGACAGGGACTGTATCCCACCAAGGACATCCCCCTGTCACAGCATCACTCCCCTCTGCCCTTAGGGAGGGTCCCCTTTAGACCCCCAGGGGTGGGGGGCTGCAGTGAGGGGCTTTGGGGTGTTCCCAGGGATGACAGGGTGGATGAGCTGAGGTGGGAATGGGGACAACGGCAAGGGGGGCAGAGAGAATCTGGCCTAGGACTGCAGACAAGGCTGGTCAGGGAAGATGCAGCCTGATTTTGGGGGACTCTAGGGTGCTTTCCTTCCCTTGAAAGAGGAAAGGGAGGGCAGAAATGAATGCGAAGGGTTCTCCCCCTTCCAGCAGCAGCGGCGCAAAATCTCACCCCGGGGAGGCAAATCACGGGGATGGGCAAGGGGGGTTCGCAGCCCCCTTTCTCCACCAGCCTGCCCAGCTCGGGGGCATCTCTTCCACCCAGGTGGGCTTCGCCCTTCGCCCCCTCTCTCCCCTGCAGCCCCCGGGCGCAGGAAGGGAGCGAGGGGAGGGGAAGCCGGCGGGGTGTTGAGGGGGATTGTCATGGTTGCCTCCCTGGCAAACAAATGGCTCCATTGGAGGATGATGATGATGGTGGTCACTCAGACAGCTCCGGACAGTGTGGGGCAGCGGTGGGGGATGGGGGGGGGGGCGAGAAACCCACCCTGGGGAGCCAGAACCGCCCCCCTTGGAGAGCCAGACACCCTCTCGGCTCCTCGCCGCCGGGGCACATGTTGCTGCAGCCCGTTCGGTAAGACCCTTCCTCCCCTACTCCAGCCCCGCCCTGGACCCCCTTGGTCCCCCCAGCCCCGCTGCTCGGTGGGGAGGGTCCGGGGGGGTGATGCCACCGGTTGCCGAGGTGGCTGGTGGTGCAGCGCTCCCCCACCCCAAGCCCCGGCGCTCGCTCCTCTCCCTCCCTTTTCCTCTCTCCTCATCTCCCTCACTCTCTCTGTCTTCCAGAGACAAAAGCGCTCCGCAGCCGTGCCTGTCGCCTTCAGGATTCCTCCTGCCCCCCCAGCCCGGCCGCAGAGGGGCTGGAAGAGTGGGTGAAGTTGCTCCAAACCCCCCTAATTCCCTTCCTCCTCCTCCTCTCTCCCAGGAAAGGTAAGAAAAGCAGTGGCTGCTCTCCATTTGCTCCTGCACCTTTTTAGCTCCGCAGGGGTGGGTGTGAGGTGCGTGTGTGTCTGTGTGTGTGTGTGTGTGTCACTTCCCAAGGCTGTGCACGATCCCAGCACAAAGCAGCTCACTGAAGAGATCCCCTGTCATAATATTTCTGCAGGCACAAGCCCACACTTCGCAAGCTGCTGCCTTCCCAGCCTTGCCTTTTCCCAGCTGGATGGGGAGCATCCCATCCCTCCCCAAAATTGTGCAGGCATCAGTAGTGACTGTCTCCATCTCCCTGCAGGCAGAGGACAGGGATGGATGGGGGGCGATGATGCTGGGGGTGACGGGCTCTTGCTCTCCTGGGCAGCCAGGTGGGATATCCTGGCTGTGGACACACTGTTTGGGGAAGGAGGATTGACCTTGGCAGGGTGAGGGGGGGGGCTGATCCCCCCAGTAAGGGTCAAAGCAGCAAGACCTGGCTTGTTTCTGCCACACTGGCTGGGGCATGGCAGGGCAGGGATGGATGGGGAAGGGCTGTGCTGCTCCTGAGGGCCCTGCGTGTCTCCTTGGATCCAGGCACATCCCAAGTATGGAGCCTGGCAATTTTAGCCCAGCTGAGGGTTGTCTGGGCTAACACCCCCCACCTCTGGCTCAGCCCAGAGATCTTCCCCCAGCTGCAAGCCTGGGCAAGGAGGGGGGTTATCTAATCCCTGTGTCAGAAATGAGTGATTGACAGCTCTAGAAAGAGGTTTGGGACATGAATCCACATCCTTGAGACCCAGCTCTGGGGCCAGGCTGGTGGCCCAGGACACCTGCTGGGGGTATGACTGACAGATCCCAAAATCTGTCTCTGCCAGGGCTGTCAATCATGGCACTGCATCACCCTGGGAACGAGGACCCAGTTGCTTTCCCTGGGTGCTGGCAGGAGCAGCTGCTCCCCAGCCTTCCCCAGATCTCCATATCCAAGGCCTCGAGGTGACCCTGGGGACACCCCAAAGGAATGTGTGTCCCTGCCCAGCAACCTTTGTCACCACTGGG
Organism: Empidonax traillii; assembly: GCF_003031625.1. NCBI lineage: Eukaryota > Metazoa > Chordata > Aves > Passeriformes > Tyrannidae > Empidonax > Empidonax traillii. Next base: position 387,377 of record NW_020956010.1, read on the forward strand.
GCAGGTGGGGGGCCATTTCACCCTCCCAGGGCCTGCAGTGGATGTTTTCCTGCTTTCCCCATCAGGTGGGATGCCCCACTGGCAGTTTGAGGTTTGGGGAGACTGGAGGTGGGAGAAAAACTCCTGTAGCTCTTCCTGAGAGGTTCCCACAGGTCTGCCATGGGGGATCCCTGGCTCTTCCAGACAGGAGAGTGCTGTGCATGCTTTGGAAATGCTGTTTGGACTGTTGCTAGAGATGTTTTGGGAGTTGATCCCAGTTTGCTGGTCAGGTTTGAGCCTCGTGCTTTGGGGGGAAGCAACTGGAGGGGTCCTGTATGTCTCAGTCGTGACCTGCAGGTGATGTGGGTCAGGTGGGTAAAGTCAGGGGTTCCTCAGCAGCATGCCCACATCTTCTCCCTGAGCCCTGCTGTCCTTGAAAACCAGGGAAAATTCCCAAGTGTGACTCTGGTGGAAAGCCCTGAAAGTTTGGGAGGTGCAGGGCTTCTCCTGTCTCGGGTTTGCAAACAGGGGGGATTTTTTTTCCCCGTGGGGATTGCCCAGGGATGCTGGTGGAGGGTTGAGGTGCAACAGGCACCTTGTCACCATCCTCGTCTGCATCTGTCCACCTGTAAATCTCCACAGGGCACCCCGGCTGTCGTCATCCTGGCCAGCCACTGGATGTCAGTGTTGATTGAGACAGACGAAGAGGAAGGAATATTTTACCCAGCTGCAGGAAACCAGGCGTCCTCTGAGCAGTGGGGATGTGCCCCAGGTCTGGCTCGGACCTGAGGGTGGGGTCTTCAAGGGAACCCGTTTGGGGCCGGTCAGGGGTTAGGACAGGGCAGGGCAGCGATTCAGCGACCCCAAAGTGCATCTGTCACAACGTGTGGAACCAGGGCTGGACTTCACGTGGCTCTTCATGTCTTTGAGGGGGCTAAAGCAGCCAGGGCTGCCCCTGGACATCTGCCCTTTGGTCAGCAGGGCTGGATGGGGCTGTGTTGGGTTTTATTCCAGCTCCTGGTTTGGCTCTCCCTGTCCTGTGGGTGTCACAGACCCCGTGGTGGGAAACTGTGGGGACCCCAACCCGTGTCTGGGAGTCAGGTCCTGTCCAAAGCCAGGCTGTGTGCTCACCATTTCCTCCATATTCCTTTTCCATGCATGAAAATACACCTCAGAAGAGCATCATTCTGCCTCTGTCTTTACTCCACGTGCTCAGACAGGTTTTTTTGAGGGCAGATCAGTGCTCAGAGACACACACAGGGCAGCCCTGAGCAGCGCTCCAGGCATCCCCCCCCACCCTTTTCCAGGCACGTGAACACATTTTCCAACCTGATCCTTTAAAATTCAGCCCCAGCCTCGCACAGCTGGGACAGGCATGAGAAGGGGCTGGAGCCTGTGCTCCAGATCCCAGCCCTGCGCACTCCGCGCGTCACCGGCACCGTCCGCAGACGTCGGAGCAGCATCAGCACCTTCCCCGTCATCCGGGCGCGGGAATTGGCCGAGGGAATTGCCTGGAGTGGGGTGAGCACGTTGCTGTGCCGCTCCCTCCTCCGCGGCCCGGGAAGAGCAGAGAATTGTCATGGAAAGAACGTTTGCAA
>NW_020956010.1:389609-391546 GCF_003031625.1 Empidonax traillii
GGGGGGGGGGGGGGCTGAAGGTATTTGCCGGTGGTTTCCCTTTCTCCCCAGGATGCCAGACACTGCAGGAGGCCATGGGTTGGGACCAGGTCAGTGGGATGGCCCCGTGCCTGCCCCAAGGCACGTTTGGTGGCAGTGAGAGGGCACCCTGAGGTGGGTGCAAGGACACCCTGTGCTGCCGTGGTGCTGGTGGTGATTTTTAGGATGCAGTACTGAAGGTGCAGCCCTGGGACCTGGATGGAGACCGAGCTCAGGTCCTGGAGTAGCAAAGGCAGGATGGGGAGCGAGCAGCTGGTGATGGGCTCCTGGGGGAAACAGGAGAGAGATGCCAGTTCTCCCACTGCTCTCCCCCACTCCAGCCTCCCCGCTCTCCCTTTCCATCCTGCAGTCACTTGATGGCGTTGGTGACACGATCTGTGTGGAGCAGCCCCATGGCTGTGCTGGCAGCATCCCCATCCACAGGGTTTTCACTGGGAAGAGCCCCCCAAGCCCTCCCTGTCCTCGTGGGGCTGGGTGGTTTTTTTTGGCTGGCACGGCAGGCAGGGCTGATTGCAGGCTCCTGTGGACCCCTGGGATCTGTAGGAGAGGTGAAACTCTCCTGGCTGGCTTTGTACAGGACATGGCACAGGGCTCTGCATCCCACCAAGGGTCCCTTAGTGCTTGTCCTGGCCCAAGTGACGCAGAAATCCCTGCTGGCAGAGTGGTTCCCATAGGAACCATGTCCCCAACCTCCCACAGGTGAGGGGCTTGGATCTCAACCACTGCAGCCAAGGGAGCTTCTGAGCTGAAGTCACGGCTCCTGGAGCCCAAATTCACCCCTCAGGCAGCCCGTGATGAATTCTTGTTGTGCCAAGCTGATAGAGATCATTTCCCCCTTGTTATTTCCTCCTTTCTTTCTTCCCTAAGGCAAATTAATCCCCCCTCCTCCCTTAAGTGCCCCACCTGGCATTTAACCACTCTCTGATGTCCCGATGGCCTCTGCCACCTCTTGCAGTGAGGGGACCTTCATTATCTCTCCCTGGAGCAGGTGGAGCCTTGACAGCTCCTGACTTTACAGCATCCCTGTTGGCATGGCTTGGAGCACCCCGGTGTGGGATGGGCTCCCCTGGCTCAGGCAGGGCTCCTGTGGTGGAACAGCTGAGCTGGACATGCTCCTCCATCTCCTGATGCATCCCTGACCTCCCTGGGCAGCCCCTGGTGTGAGCAGCACTTGTGGTGGCAGGAGGGGAGGATTAAATGGGGAATGGCAGAGGTCGTTGGCTGGGATTCAGAGGCGTGCCTTGGGATTACTGCCCTCCATCACCCTCCTCGCTGCTGTTTCCTTTGCTCGGTTTCCTTGGCTGCTCTCCCCCTTCCCAGCCAGCCCTTCTTGCTCTCCCTGCCTCTCCCTTTTTCCTCTCTTAACGCCGTTTTCCTGCCCGAGTGCTCGTGGAGCTCGTGGCCCTGATGTCTGCTGCTCAGGTCTTCGGTGGCATTTGCATATAAAGGTGGTTTTTAATAACGCAGGACTGGTAGGAAATGAGAAACTGATGTATTTCAGTGCTGCTGGCTCCTCCTGGGCCTTGTAAATCACTTCACAAAGCACTGCAGAGCCAGCCGGGGAGAACTGCTGCCTAGCAACTTCTCCCGAAGTCCTGCGGGAGCGGGATGTGGCCCTGAAAGCCACCTGATAGGTCTCCTTTAAAACCCTCGGGCTTGGGGGGAGAGGAGCTGGAACAGAGGAAAACCTGCTCGGGGTGGGGGGGGGGGGGGGGGGGGGGGGGGGGAGGAAAGAGTTGGAATGGAATTGGCAGAAGGAGCCACTTTGCATCTGAATGTGTCGGCTGAGCACAGCGTGGGATGAGTCAGCCTGTGCAGGAAGGATCTGTCGATGCGGGGCAGCGGAGCCACGGCACCTCCCCGAGATGCGGCGAGGATGAGGATGAGGATGAGGATGG
>NW_020956011.1:0-2232 GCF_003031625.1 Empidonax traillii
ACCATGGACCCTGAGCAGGGTGGGCAAAGCTCTCCCAGCAGGCTGTGTGGGGTGTGCCGTGCCCAGGGCAGAGATGATGGAGGCAGCAGGGACAAGGGTGTCTCACCTGGCCAGCAGCCCCACTGCATAGTGCTGGGTGCCAGCACAGAGGAGCGTGTCCCAGCCACGCTTGCGCTCCACTGACATCACCTCGTTGTCCAACTGCAGGCGGCAGAGCAGGGCCTTGAGGGTCTGTACCAGAAACCTGTGTGCAGAGCAAAGCCCAGGTCATGTTGGGAGCCCTGGCCCCAGCCCCGAGGGCATGGGAGGGAGAGAGGACTGGGATGGATCACCTGTTGGGGTGGCTGGGAAGGCGATGTTGCTCCTGGCATCCCCTCCAGAAGGTGTTGACCTCTTCTGGCACCTGCTCTGTGCTAATGGACACTTGGAACAGCAGAGCACAGAGCAGGTGGGGGACATAATCCATCACTGCATCCTGGCACTTGGGCTCCTGCAGGATCAGCCTCAGTGCCAGGCTTGCCTGCAATACAACCATGCAGAGACAGCGCTCATTGTGACATGTTCATGTGGCTGGGCCCGAGTGTTGGAGGGAGAAGCCAGGGCAGACCCAGGGGGAGCAGCCGGCCTGGTGCCCCTGAACCTGCCCCTCAGCCACATTTCCAGCCCAGCGCCAGAGGCAGGGGGATGCAGTGGTGGGGAGGTGACCTGGGGAGGAGCAAAGGCCACTTTTAGAAACTCACAGCCAGAGCAAACACTTCTCTGCCGTCGCCATCGGAAGTGGACATGCTGTGTGCTGGCCAATCCTCCATCACTCGCAGCAGTGTCGGCAGCACCTTCTCCACTGCTGTTCGTGAGGAGGCAATGCTCTTCCACATCATTGCTGAAGGTCTGTGGAGACACAACTCTGGGTCAGGGGGATCTCAGGCACAGAGCTGTGGTCTGGGCAGCTGTGGGAGCCCAGGTGACAGAGCCACGGTGCCTTGAGGGACAAGGAGGGCACGTGGCAGCAGGATCAGGGGCTGACAGGCCAGGGCTGGGAAGTGGAGGGGCCAGAGGGCTCTGGAACTCTCCATCTCTCCGGCACACCACATGGGACAGGCTCCCCAGGGTGATGGGTTCTAAGGGCTGGTGATGGTGGAGCCACCAAGGCAGCTGGGCCCTGTACCTGTCACACTCTGGGGAGCAGCGCAGCAGAGTCAGCACCACGTTACACGGGTGTGCCTCAGCGAGCTTCTGGATCTTCCCCTGCATTCTGACATTCGGAGGCCCGCGGACGGTGAGGAGCTTGTGGATGGCCCTCACGATGGTGGGCACCTGGAGAGGCAGTGGGAGAGAGTTGGAAAGCTGCCAGAGTGAGTAGTTTTCCCAGCTTCTGAGATACCATATTGAAGAAGGGGGAAAAAGTTACTGCACAGAAGAAAATTGCAGCCAGGGAAGAAGATGTGAACCACAAGTGCTCACCTCTGCCACGCACTGGTACTCGTCATAGTCCATGAAGAACCACAGGACCAGGGCCTGGTGCATGTCCATCTGCAAGGGCCGTGTTCCCCCTTCGACCAGTGCCTCCATCACCCTCCGGAATAAGCCAAAGGACGACAGCTGCCCGTGGGTGCAAAAGAGGAGAAAAAGACCTCAGCATTGCCTGCTCCAGGCACACCAGGCACAGGCCTGAAAATCCCCAGGGCACAAAGTCTTCAGGCACCACCCAGTGCTTGTGCCTGAGGGGCACAGAGCCTTACATTCTCAAAGAGAGGCTGGAGAGCCTCAGCCAGCTTCGGGGCAGTGGAGAGGATCGCCCGAATGTCTTCACCCCGGAGCTCGTTCACCAGCACGGAGAGGGTCACAACCATCACGTCTCCATCTGCATCAGGAAGCAGCTCCAGGAGATGTTGAGACAGCCTGCAGATGCTTTTGGCCTGTGTGGAACACGGTGGTGTGCTGTCACACCCCAAACAGCTGCCCTGCCAACAGCTCCAGGAGGTGCAACCCCACGCTGCTGCCCCGGGGCCCAGAGGCCAAAGGCCTGTCCCACAGGGTGCAGGCAGCTGAACAGGGAGGCAGGAGAGCTGGGAGCAGCAGCCACAGCTCCCAAAGCCCAGTCAAGGCCAAGGGGTTGCATTCCCCCACCCCAGGCTGCCCGTGTGGCTTCAGCCGGGTGTGCCCTTCTCACCATTGACAGATCCATCCAGAGCACCATGCGGCCTCTGAGAGCCAGGCGACGTCTCTCTGGGC
>NW_020956011.1:3230-6628 GCF_003031625.1 Empidonax traillii
GTGGCTCCTTCTGTGCACCTGCCTCTCCCAGCCTTTTGCAATCTGCTCAGCCATCCCTTGGGGCCAAGGCCCTCTGGCCATCACCCACGGGGGCTGTGTGGGGTGCCCCGTGCCCAGGGCAGAGATGATGGGGGCAGCGGGGACAAGGGTGGCTCACCTGACATGCAGACCCACTGCAGAGTGGTGGGGATCGGAATTCACCAGTGGGTCCCAGGCAAGCCTGCGCTTCCTTGCCATCAAAATATTGTCCCACTGCAGGCGGTACAGCAGGGCCTTGATGGTCTGTACCAGAAACCTGTGTGCAGAGCAAAGCCAAAGTCATGCTGGGAGCCGTGGCCCCAGACCCGAGGACATGGGAGGGAGAGAGGACTGGGATGGAGCACCTGTTGGGGTGACTGGGAAGGCGGTGACTCTGCTGGCATCTCCTCCAGAAGGTGTTGACCTCCTCTGGCACCTGCTCTGTGCTCATGGACACTTGGAACAGCAGAGCCACGAGAAGACGGGGAACATATTTCTTCACTGCATCCTGGCACTTAGGCTCCTGCAGGATCAGCCACAGTGCCATGGTTGCCTGCAATCAAACCATGCAGATACAGCACTCAGTGTGAGATGTCCCTGTGGGTCGGAGAGTGGGAGGGAGAAGCCAGGGCAAACCCAGGGGGAGCAGCTGGCCTGGTGTCCCTGAACCTGCCCCTCAGCCACATTTCCAGCCCAGCACCTGAGGCTGTGGTGGGGGAGGAGGGAGAGTCTCTGGAGAGGCAATGTGGGAGGAGCAGAGGCCACTTATAAAAACTCACAGCCAGGGCAAACACGTCTCTCTGATTGCCGTCAGAGGTGGACACACTGTGCACTGGCCAATCCTCCATCGCTCGCAGCAGTGGCGGCAGCACCTTCTCCACTGCTGTTCCCGAGGAGGCAATGCTCTTCCACATCATGGCAGAAGGTCTGTGGAGACAGAACTCTGGGTCAGGGGAATCTCAGCCAAGGCACCGTAGCCTGGACAGCTGTGGGGGCCCAGGTGACAGAGCCACGGTGCCTTGAGGGGCAGGGAGGGCACGTGGCAGCAGGATCGGGCACTGACAGGCCAGGGCTGGGAAATGGAGGGGCCAGAGGGTTCTGAAACTTTCCATCTCTCTGGCAGACCACATGGAACAGGCTCTACAAGGTGATGGGTTCTAAGGGCTGGCGATTGCAGAGCCACCCAGGCAGCTGGGCCCTGTACCTGTCAAACTCTGGGGCACAGCGCAGCAGAGTCATCACCACGTCACGCGGGTTTGCCTCAGCGAGCCTGTGCATTTGTTTTTGCAGAGTCACGTGGAACGTCAGCTCGTAGTGGATGTTCCGAACCATGGCCGGCACCTGGAGAGGCAGTGGGGGAGAGTTGGAGAGCTGCCACAGTTAGCACGTTGCCCAGCTTCCCCCAAGGCAAGTTCTTCCCTTCCCACCACACTCTGCTGTCCTCAAAACCTGAGGGGGCCATCGGATCCTGCTTGAGAGGCCACAAGAACTCTGGGGGACTGAAACCCTGGACAAAGGCTGCTTACGTGCTGCAAATCGGAGACACCTTCTCCCTCCAAAACGGGAAGGTTGGGAGACTCAGTCACACTCTCTGCGGGCTTGGTGTCAGCATTTCTAATGTCCTCAGTCGTGGTGGCACCCTCTGCCTTGACATCACTTGTTTCAGTCAAATCAGTCAAGGCAGTCTCAGGCTTTGCTATGTCATCCACTGGTGCCTCAGCAGAGCTTGATGTGCAATCACTCGGCATCGGTGTGATGTCAGCTTGTGCCACAAGGTCTGTGTCGGAGAGTGTTTTGTCACCAGCCATTGCGGTGTCAGGCTCTTCTGTGTTGTCCATCAGTGCCACATCAGGGTGTGATGTGCCTTCAATAGGCACCATGTCAGCCTTGGCCACGACATCAGTTGCTAAAGTGACGGAGCTGGCTGTGTCACCATCCAAAGCAGTGTCAGGCTTTGCTGTGCTGTCCATCAGTGTCACGTCGGAGTGGGAGGTGCCTTCAATAGGCACCGTGTCAACCTTGGCCATGACAGGACTCGCTGAGATGTCAAAGCCCATTGTGTCATCGGCCAGTGTGGTGTCAGGCTCTGCTGTGCCGTCCATCGGTGCAACGTCAGAGTATGAGGTGCCTTCAATAGGCACCACGTCAGCCTTGGCCTTGACATCAGTCACTACGGTGTCACAGCTGGTTCTGTCATCAGCCAAAGCACTGTCAGGCTCTGTTGTGGAGTGAGCCGGTTCAGTGTCAGCCTTCGCAGGGACATCGGCCAGTGGGGTGTCAGGGTTGGCCGTGTCCTCGGTCACAGCGGTCTCAGAGGTTGCTGTCAGATCAATGGGCGCGGTGCTGCCATCAGGCCTCTCCTTGAGCTCAGCTGGCCTGGTGTCAGGCTCTGCCATGAGCTCAGCTGGGGTGGTCCTGGGTGTTCTGCGCCGAATGCCCATGATTTTCAGCAGCCTCTGCAGCAGAAGAAAGGGCAGGGAAGAGAGGAAAGTGGGACAGAGCGCTCCACCAGCGGTGCCAGGCTGAGCAGGGACAGCAGGCCCAGCCCAGGCGGGCATGGCTGCAGGTACCTGAACTGCTCTGCGGAAGCGGCCTCGGGGACGGTCCTGCTGCTCTGTCCGCTCCGGGCCTGGCTCTGTCCAAGAGCGAGTGCAGTCAGAGCTGAGGGGCTGCAGGACAGGCCAGGGAACACAGCCCAGCCCTGCGCTCCACAGGCAGGGCCGGCCCTGGGATGCCCAGTGGATGGAGCAGGGATGTGGGGGGATCAGCCCTGGCCCCTCTTCTCTCTGTCCCTTCCCTGCCCATGTCCACAGGGGACAGCAAGGGGCCAAGTTGGCTGCAGCCATCAGCCCTGTGGCCCAGCTCCAGCACTCACCCTGCTGCAGGGGCTCCTCAGGTTGCTGTGGTGGTTCAGTCCCAGGGCCTCTCCTGGTCTTCTTCCTCCTCAGCAGCCTGAAGAGGCTGAAGCGTCTTCCCGCCATCCCACACTCTGGCCTCAAGGGAACTCGCACGAGAAACGCCTCCGAAAAGACCCTGAAAGACAAATCTCACCAAGTGGCCTCAAGGGCACCTGCCACAGGGACTGGAGACACCTGGGATAAACCCCAGGTCTCCAAGTCCCGTGGGCTGGCCTTGAGGGCACCTGCCACAGGGACTGCAGGTGACCAAGTCCCGTGGTCTGGCCTCAAGGGCACCTTCCACAGGCACTGGTGATGCCCAGAAATGCTCCGGGTCACCAAGGCCTGTGGCCTGGCCTCGAGGGCCACTCCCACACGGAGTGCGGTTGCCTCGGAAAAACCTCCGGGTCACCAACTCCTGTGGTCTGGCCTCGAGGGAACTCCCTGTAAAAAGAACTCTCGGAATTGCTTCTGGTCAGCGAC
>NW_020956011.1:7607-79680 GCF_003031625.1 Empidonax traillii
AAAAAAAAAAAAAGAAAAACCACACAAAAACCCCACGAAACAAACAAACAAAGAAAAAAAAAAACAGAAGGAAAAAATAGAAGAATTCTGGTAAGGGATAAAAACTGTCAAGGAACACAGGTTCCCTCAGTGTTCCCAAAGCACCACAAGCAAGGGAGGGTATTGCAAACACACTAATCCGCCCTCTGCTGCACATAGCTACCTGGCCAGGAAAGCTTGGAAGGGCTTTACAATACAAAGTGAAATCAGTAGGGGATGATTTGGAGTTGAGAGAGCGAGTGCTCCAGCCTTTCTAAGGCCTTCCAGCTCATCCTGTGGACACTCAGGTGGGGTACTTTAAACTTCAGGCTCTCTTGAAATCTTGCCTGCAGCCATGAGCCAGTCCCAGGGAAGTCTTCTAAGAACTGGGGGTTGCCCCTGGTGGTCAGGGTGGGTTCTGAACTGGCTCCTGTGGACTCCAAGGGACAGCCCTAAGTAAGGAGGAGAGAGAGGCTGCAAGTGCCAAGTGACAACTAGTGATGCTCTCGTTAGGGGAGACCAGGGGCTTGTTTATTTGAGGGTGTCATGAAAGCAGAGGAGTGACAAGACACAGAAGTCAGAGCAGATCCAAAGAGGACAAAAAGGAATGTTTCTTTCGGACCATCTCACTGCTGTGGGATGGAAGCCAAGAATGTATGACAATTCAAACCAGGGAAAAATAAAGCTACCTTGAATGATCACAGCTCATGCTAAAATGTGTTTCAAAAGGAACATCAGTACCCCTCCCTTCCAACCCCTTGCACCTCCCTCATTCAAAATCCCCTAAATATCTAAATTTTCAGTTCTTTATACCTGTCTTCTATTTCATTTGCTGCCTTAAACCCTCCAGCAAGTTCAGCTGGAACCTTTAATTTACACTGGTCTTGCCGGAATTGGGTTTTCTGGCCAATTCATTGTACTCAAAATGGAATCATTGACCCCCAAGTGCTCTGATGTTTTTGTTTTAAGAAAGATACTCAGAAATGCTGAAGGGTAGGGCAGTACCATGACCTGGGGTAGAGCATTTTCACATGGAGGAGCAGAGGGTGTTACTCTCCTACATACAGAGCAAAGGGGAACCAGGGGGAGGATTTGGCACAGGGGACCACTCCAACATCGAACTGGGAATTGCCTCTGCCTTAAAGCTTCTCCTTAAACAAGAGTTTTAAATCCCAAAAAAACCCATGAGCAAAGGAGGAGATGGAAAGCGGCTGGAGCGGATTTTTGCCAAAATAATGCCTGGACTTCATCCAAATCTCCAGTGAGTAAAGCAGAAGGAACCCTAATGATGCCAATAGGGTGTTGTTTATCCTGCTTGCATCATGTTTAGGCAGCGAGAGCATGAACAAATGGGATCAGCAAAGAGAGGAAAATAATCCAGCATGATTTCACTGGCTACAAACTGCTGTGGCCAATAGACCTCGTTATTACACATCTGTAAAGCCAAGAATCATGGCTTATTCCTCCCTCTGCTCCTTGTGGATTGTATTACCAGGGGATGTCCATCTTGTCCCAGTCCAGGCTGGGAATACCTGTAGTGCTGGGATAACACTGACCCTGGTGAGGGCAGGCATGGGGTGAGATATTTGCACCACATTTTGTTTTCCTTGCAAGGATTCAGGCCCTGGTGTGAAGGAGGATCTGATAATGCAGCTGCCAGATCAGAAGTGGCATTTTCCTCAAGGAATGAATCCTCACATTGCTGGAGACAGTAGAAGGGCTCGTCAGAGATGCCCAGGGTGGCGGAGTAACTACATCTGATCATCTCTTGATGGGTGGGATTATCAGTTTGAAGCTCCTCTGGTAGATCATCATCAGCATCAGGCAAAGAGCCTCCATTTATTGTCTGAGTTCTTGGGTTTTATGGGTTTTCTCAAGCTGAAAGGCTGACCTGCTGTCCAGGGAAAACCATCACCTTCTGTGTTTAGTGAGGAATTTAACCTGGAGGTTGGGCAGTGGATGAATGAGGGGTCTTAAGGCATCACTGAGTGGGATGAGCACCCTGGAAAGCACCTGGGAGCAGGTTGCCAAGAGCAGCTGTGGCTGCCCCATCCCTGGAAGTGTTCAAGGCAAGGCTGGGGCTTGGAGCAACCTGGTCTAGTGGAAGGTGTCCCCCCCCACCACAGCAGTGGGGCTGGAATGAGATGGTCTTTAAGGTCCCTTACAACCCAAAACCTTCTGGAATCCCACAATTTTATGAACAGCAAATACACTTGGGCAGGGGTCCTTTGCTAAAGCCTTCCTTGCTGGGATTAAAGTCTTTTTAACATGCTGTGCCCCTGGCCATGAAATGTCTGTTAGGGAAAAGCTGACTAAACTATGGAACTTCATGATTTCCCTTCTGTTGCTCAGTGAGGTTCCTTGAAGGATCCAGTCCTGTGCCTGAAGACGCTTCCATGAGTCTGCTTGCCAAAAAGTCCTCATCAGTGCATACTAAATGAAGGTTTTGTTTTCCCCATGTGTTCAGTTTGGCAGGAGCTAAAATTTCAGTGAAACACATCCCCTAATCTAGCAGTGTAAATGAATACATCAACTCCAAAACCAACCCGAGGTGGTGTCCAAGCTGCCATATGCTGTGTGCTCTCAGCCCATCCGTATTGTCCCAGCAGTATCTCCTGTTCCACAGGCTTCACTTTTTTAGGATATTTTTCTATGTCTAGCTCCTTTCAAAAGCAGCAGACAAGGAGCTGTAAAAGTGTACCCAAACCTTACACTTCACGGGGAACAGTTGGTTGGGTTGGTTTCTACAGCCCTAATTCTGCAGCCATGTGATAAAGGAGCCCAGCTGTGGGTTTTTTAAATATACACAAGTATTTCGTCAGCTCTGCTGGTTGCAAGGAACAGTTTGGATATGAACATTAAAGGATAAAAAATTAAAAAAAAACTCAAAAGGAAGAGTAAGATAAAGTACTTTTGTTATTTACATGACTATTTTTTTAGTGGTAGAAATATTATCAATTTAAACACACACACACACACAAAACAAACAAAAAAAAAAAGAAAAAAAAACACACCAAAACAAACCAAAACAAAAAAACACCACAAAACACAAAAAACAAACAAACTCACAAGCAAAAAATCTCCTTGTAGCTGCTAAGCCAACCTACATTACACAGCAACAGGCTTAAGGAAAGGACTGAGAGGTTGCTTGGTTTGTTTTGGCTTTTGAATGACTTTTCAACAGTGGAAGTTAAGAAAATATTAGTTTACCCTCAAGCCCTAGAAAATAGGAACTGACATTTCCCAGGGACGCTGGTGGACTGGGGTGTTCCATCTCTCCTGAGAAGCTTGTTGAGCAGCTGGGAGTGCAGCTTTTTTGGGGAGAAAAAGAGATAAATAAAGCCATTTTTGGCTTTACCAAAGGCATCCAAATCCCAGCACCAGTGCTGGAAAGGTGGTGTTAGAAAGAGGCACAGCTCAGCCTGGTCTGGGATGGAGGCTTCGTGTTTTGCCGATATTTTTTGATAATAATTCCAAATATAGACGAGAACATCAGGGTCTTTCATAAATGATTTTTCAAAAATGCCAGGAGAGGTTTGAAGTGGTTTTTCAAGCCTAGTACCTTGCTGAAAGGTCACTTTATTGAAGGCAAGTCTAGATGTTCAATTCTGAGATGCAGCTGAAAATATCCACGATTTGTGTCCTTTAGAATGGGTCCCCTTTTGCCACCAAAAGGAGACAAAGGATGTAAACTCGATCCACATTTCAAACCCACCACTTCACTGAGACACAAGCAGAAAGGTCTTTTTCTTATTTTTTTTTTACTACAAAACATTTTATTGTAGTTATTTACACCCGTTCCTCGATAAGTGTATAAATGTAAACATTTATTATAGATGTATTTCTCTTATCTTACAGTCCGTCCCTTGCTCAGGTTAAATGCCAATTTTTTTTTTTTTTAAGCATACAGGTGGTAGGGGGATTTAAGCTATATTCACAGAATATACATCTGCGTGCAGGGGAGGTCCACCAGCCCTAAGCCAGTGGTATAGACACTGTCCCATTAGCTCTGCTCCTGCTCCTCGTGTGAACGCTGGACTCTGTGATGTCGTCGGCGTGATCCTCGCTCTTCTTCTCCTTCAGGCTGTTGATGAACCTCAGGGTTATCTCATCCCATTCCTCGGGGAGCAGCATGAGCAGGAACCCGATGCAGATGATGATGGTGGCCCCCAGCCTCACCACGCTGAAGATCATTTTGTGCTTCACCAGATCCACGGCTGCGGAGAAGAAAACAAGAGACATCAAACCAGCCTTGGGATGTGTCACCAGAACCAGGATAAATCAAACTCCGTTGCTGTTTTTTTAGTATTGGAAGGCAGGCATTACTTCATTACCTTATTGTTTCTATACATTTATATGCTTTAATAATAATCTATTACTATTATTATTGGGGTGCTCGTGGGGTCACTCCCCCAGACACGCATACACTCTCTCAAAACTTTTACACAATTTATGCATTTCTAGCAAACAAAGGAATTAATGTTCATTGGCTGTAAATTTCATAATTCTCTTTATTAATTAGTATTCTATCTCCTACTGGTTATTGATTGCTCGCTTCACATGCTAATTAACCCACATTTCCAGAAAAAGAGGGTCGGGGTAACCTTCTCACTCTCTACAACTCCCTGACAGGAGGTTGTAGACAAGTGGGTGTTGGCCTCTTTTCTTGGGTAACAAATGACAGAACAAGTGGAAATGGCCTCAGGATGGATATTAGGAAATATTTATTAGTTGAAGGAGTGGTTAAGCACTGGAACAGGCTCCCCAGGGAAGTGGTGGAGTCACCACCCCTGAAAGTGTTCCAAAAGTGAGTAGACGTGACACTTCACTACATGGTTTGGTGGCCATGGGGGTATTTTGTTGAAGGTTGGACTTGGAGGTCCAACCTCCAATCTCCTTGGAGATTTTGGAGGTCTTTTCTACCCTTACTGAATCTATGATTCCATGACTTCTGCTCTGAGAGGGAAGGCACTTTACGGTAACTCTTTATTTTCAACAGTTTGCATCAGCAGAATGTTTCCTTGGGCTGCACAGGCCAGGGATGGGGAGACAAGTGGGTCAGAGAGCTGGAGTCGGTGCTTCCCAGATCCACCACCAGCACCAAGAGGACACCTGAGCCCTTGGGCAGTCTCCTACAGGTACTGACTGTTCTGCAGCTCTGACCTGCATCCCCCTAGAATCAGATGTTTCTTTGGAAACACCCTCAAATCCCAGGAGAGGCGAGGCTGAGAGTGTGGAAGAGCAGAGACAGAGGCTGTTCAACAAGACAGGACTCTGGAATAAATATCCACATGTACACCCTGCCCTGATGACCATAGATTTTGGGAATTTGGGCAATAAACTGCTTGTGCTGTCTGTGTGCCCGTGGGCTCATTTTTCCACCACCAGCTGTGGTACCTGCATTTCCAGGGACGCTGAGCACTGTGCCGATGGAGATCAGGATGGGGTACGTGAGCACGACCCCAACGTTAACCAGGATATTGAAAGCTAGGGAAAAACAGAGAAAATCATACATGATTACAGGGGAAAACACCAGAGTGAGATACTTCTCTTCCACTTGACCCTCCAAGTGCGATATCACTATCCACACCACAATGATGTAGTTGTCACAAAGTGAGCGATTTTGTTCTTTTTATGTGTGAGTGTGAAATGAGGGGATGTTCTGAACGGTGTAATGGGAAGGGCTGGATGGCCTTTCACAAACTGTAATGCCAAGGTTATCACACTCATATTTCATGGCTTTTCCCAAGCTTTAATCAGATACAAACAACCTGGTTTTGCTGCCAGAAACCTTCATTTGTTCCCCTACCAGAAGGATGGTGATTCCCAGTTTGCCCTCTTGGCTGAGGCTGTGTTGTCCTTGTCTCAGCGGGACATTTCCCTGACAAAAGGCTGCACACCCTCTACCTGGACCACACCCCAAAGGTGGCAGCAGCAGGAACTCGTACTCTAAGGGACACTAAACACAATCAGCTGATGAAGTTAACTGAAAACTAAGCAGACTGCAGCAAGACCACAGCATTGCTGCCATCTTCAAGGCAAAATGAAACGTGACAGAAATAAAAACATTCAACACCTTAAATTTACAGTTGTTTTTTTTTGTGTGTGTTTGTTTTGTTTGTTTGTTTGTTTGTGGGGGTTTTGTGGTTTGGTTTTGTTTTGTTTTGTTTTGTTTTGTTTTGTTTTTACTTGACAGCATTCCCAGCCAGCTACAAGTTCCTTGGGAGGTCAAAAGCAAGCTGCAAAAACTTCCAACAATTTTCTTCTGGTCACTCAGTCCTGCTGCTGAGTCCCTGACATAAAAACAGCACAGGGTTGCTCCTCCTTGCCTGCTCCACGAGGTTGCTCCCTCATGGCTTGGTTTATACACTTGGGTAGATTGCTGGGTGATAAATTATCCCTGCTTTTTGTCCCTTAGGTGCTCACAGAGGAGCTGAAATTATGGTTCAGGACACTTACAGAGCTCATCTGTCAGCCCAACCCCGTCTCAGGACGGGCTGCGCACCAGGCAATGACATTCTCTTTGCTTCCGTTTAATAAACATGTAGTGGAGACAGAAACCTCTTCAATTATGAAATAACAGAGACTTTACTAAAGGAAAGGATGTTGTTATAGCTGGAAATTAAAACGCCCCTGGGCTGAATCCAACAGAAACTGTGGCTGGCTGGAGGATGGCAACTGTGGCTCAGGAAGAGGCAGGAAGGGCTGGGTGAGCCCTGCCCAGAGCCTGCAGCACCCACAGAAAGGTGCCCCAGCACTGGGGATCCAGGTTATCAGTGCACAAACACCCCACAGAGTGTGCCAGGAGGACACTGAGGACACACAGCCCTCTGAAATGGGATTTAGAGCAGCCAAGCTGTGCCAGTGACAGGGGAATTCATACGGGACTAAGGTAGGGATGAAAAAGTGAACCATTAGTATGGATGCTTTATGTTTACTCCCTGCTACTATTATCCCTATTAATTATTAATTGTAATTATCACTTACATCTTATTTATTAATGATATATTAATTGTTGGTATTATTTCATTAAGAATAATGAAAAATATAAATCATTTTCAAGGAGAACCAGTTTGCACTGGGACCAGAGTTAATCTGTGGAGAGAACTCTGATGTTTAGGGAGGCAGGGGGAAATTGTTTGTTCCAGAGGCTAATTTTGTATTGGTGGGGAGACAAGAACTGGAAAAATATTTTTTTATCACATACCTAACCAGAGGCCAGCTACTCCACACAGGTAACCCCAGGGCACAGCAGAGAAGGGGTACCAGTACTCCACTTTTGTAAAATACAGTATGATTGGGGTGACAGAGATGAAGATGAAATTGAAGAAGCCCAGGGTAGAAACAAAATGAGCTGCTTCCCCGAAGTTTGCACTTCCAAGGAACATTTTGAACAAAACCTGCAAAGGAGAGGAGAGAGGAAGGGTTTAGACTTCATGACAGTCATGGGAGCAAAGTTCTCCTGCACAAATTCATTAGTGACACGAGCAGACTCGAAAGATGGGAGGCAAATTCTGATCCCACTACAACAAACTCCAAAAATTGAAGATTTCGTTAAAGACTCATAAAGCAAAGCCATCCTGAATATTTGGCAGGTGACAATTAATTACCCTCATGGTGGATTTCCTGGCACGGTGACATCACCTGGTCACAACACGAATGGTGCAGGAAATAAAACATTTATTTTACAGCCACTGTCTTTGTCCTTGTGCATTTTTAACAACTGACAGGAGTGAATATAAGAACCCAAACAAAGAGTTGTGACCTACCTTATACAAGGCAGATGTGGAGGCTGATCCCACAGCATACGCCACCCCAATGATTGAGTCCCCCTGGAAACCGTCTGCATATGCCATCATCACGATTCCTGTGATTGCCATGATTGCTGCAACTATCTGCACAGACAGAGCAAAGCAGTGTAAAGCTCAGAGCCCATGGGAGGAGATCCTCACTGCGTGGGGTTCTCATGAGTGTCACTCGCTACTTTCTCTGACTTGGAGCTTTCTTGTTTTCCCTTAAATGGGGAAAATTATGGGAGAGATGTAAAGCATAATGAAAGTGTGGGCACTGGTGGTGATATGGATCTGCAGCATTCCAAATTCTCCTGGGACCTACCGACAGAACATCCATCATTACATATTTTATCAGCTAAACATCCCCCTTTGGAGAGAGGGCTCCAAGATCAAGAATTTCTAAGACATTGTGTTTCTATTATGCAACAAGAGAAATATTTAGCAACACCTCAAATTTAACTTGAAATACAAACATTGGATGGCCAGACTTTCTGGACAGCAGTCCAGGGGAATGACTCCTGTCTTGTGGAATGCCAGGGTACCACTGGGAGCTTTTCCAGGATGCTCTGGCCAGCTTTCTTGGACAGACATGACCTAGTTTCTCCATGAAGCCTTTACCTTTGTGCTTAGGTTTCTGGCCTCATTTGGAAATCCCAGACAGGGCATCTAAGGAGCTTCAAAGAAAAAGAACAGGAATAATTAACTACACCATATCTGAAATCCTAGGTTGTGACTCCAAGGACCTTAAGGAAGTGAAAGGGAGCCCAACATGCTTTATTCTTTGGAAAACTCCCCCTCTCTACCTAATTTCCCTCAGCACATAAATAAGGAGTGGGAATTTCAAAGACACTGAAGACCAAACGGATGAGCCAACAGCAAAAGGAGATGGCCACTTGCTTCTTGGAAAACGTCACTGAACTCCATTTAAGACATTTAAGTCCTAGACAAACCTAAGCTTCACATACTTCAGCCCACGGACTTTAAAGGCATCTTGATCCAATCACATACCCTTCTGCATAGAAGCCTGACTTTCAGAGCTCATTGTTTGACCAAGAGTCCCAGAAAACACACTGATAGTCCTACCAAGCACATGTGGGCCAGCCTGAGGCAGTGAACACAAAACTCCCACAAAGCAATTTCAACAGAGCCAGTCAGTCCCACGATTCAGGGGACACACAGGGCAGGGACAAACATCTAACCCAGGTTAAGGTGTCCATACATGGGGGGGGACAATGGGAAACCCAGAATCAACTCCTAGAGTAGAGACTACAGGTAGAACTGTTAGTGCCCCTAAATCTCATAGGTGTCCAGGCCAACATCTTCACAAAGGAACTCATCTCCTGGTTGCAGCTTAAATTACTTCTCTCTCATCATTATTCCTATTTTACCAGTATCTAAGGCACATAGGTACCTCACTGGCATTGCACTGGCTGTGCCAAAGGCAGCGAAAAACCACACTGCATGTCTACGTTCCACTTTACTTCCCTTTAAAACATCCAAGCTCCAAGATACAGGTCTGCAAAGCTGCCACCTAAGCCTGAAGATACCACTGATACTTCCAAATTCACTATGAAATGGCACCTGAAATCCAAGTCCCCCAACTTAATGATGTGGACTGGAGTCACTTGTGTTATCACAGTCTCTCAGTGGTTTGATGAGATCTGGAAAGAATTTCGCAAGAGGAGACCAAGACAATTTCCCTCTTGTCCTTCCCAGGATAATACATCCCAGCTGTCAGGCCATCCTGGGAGACTCCACAGAAGTCCCAACATTGAAGCAATGCTGAATGACACCGAGTACCCCTCAGACATCCATGGATGTCTCCTCTCAGTTTCCAGAAGCCCCCCTTTCCCTGCTCCACTGCCTGTCTGGATTCATCTCAGGCTGCACTAAATATCTTCCCTTGCACATAACTCAGATGCAGCATTTCAGCTGTCAGCTGGAATATTTCATGCAGTGTGTCTCACAAAGCAAACCAGAAGAGTCCAATGCAGTTAACCCCTCCTTCCAAGGGAAAGGATCAAGATCTAATTCTTAGAACACTCATCGTTCAGTTCTTTCCTTGTATTAGTGAAAATGAGTAGATCCATCACCCCCAATAGCAGATTCTTCCCACTGAGAAAAAACTCCTTCCCAGTCTGACTACACCAAATTTAGAGAGCCAGTTTCCTAATTTAATAAAATATTTAAAAAGCCAAGAACGCTTTTTTCCCTTTCATTTCTCCTGAAACAACTAAAGTGATGGACACATAAGGGGTAAAACCACCCCATGAGACATTACATAAATAAGACCTGACACTGAAAACAGCAAGAACATTCAGTTCCACATTCAGAGCTCCTCCTGCACGTTACCCACCACAGCATCAGCAGAGATGACCTCTGCCTGGCAACCCTCAGGTGTTTGCTTTAGAAACCTGAGAGCACATCCTGTGCTGCTGCACACTGACAGCAAGGCCACAGGGAAGAAAAGATGGATGTTGCAGCTGCCAGCTCGTTAAACAAAGCTTTTAATTAACGGAGGAGCGTAGTAACTTGCTTTTGAAGCCCCTCCTAGGTACAGAATGAAATTAGCTTCCCTCTTTTTTTTCCTGGAAGAGAGCAAGGCCAACCAACATTTTACTCAGAAACATTTTTTTTTTTCCCATGTAGAGCTCAGCAGAAAACGAGGTGTAGTTAAGAATCATAGAATCACAGAATGGTTTGGGTTGGAAGGGACCTTAAAAATCACCTAGTTCCAATTCCCCTGCCATGGGCAGAGACACCTTTCACTAGACCAAGTTGCTCCAAGCCCCATCCAACCTGGCCTTGAACACCTTCAGGGACAGGAAAGAAACCTGTCCCCAGGGGAAACACAACATTTTCAAGGGAGAAAAATGTGCCCAGGTCTCTCTGTATCTACCTAATAAACACGGATTACACTTCAGAGATGAAACCCAGCCAAGGGCTCAGACATGCAAACATACAAGCATATGGCTAAACCTAAGCAACACAGGCCAAGAACTACTCAAATATGCAAAGTCTTTTAAATATTTGTGCTCGTTCTGAGCCAAAACTGTTGGGACTTCCCAAAGTCCCAGTGTAACGTGGATACAATTAACTGTGAGAGATGTTCAGAAGTGTCCAAGCACAGATTAACTCCTAGAGTAGAGACTACAGGTAGAAATGTTAGTGCCCCTAAATCTCATAGGTGTCCAGGCCAACATCTTCACAAAGGAACTCATCTCCTGGTTGCAGCTTAAATTACTTCTCAGGCAGGGACTGTGCTGTGTGTCCTTGCCCAGGGCTGTAGGTACTTCAAGGTACCTGAGCTCCACCTGCACTACTTTCACAGGTAAATAGAATCAGAGACTCAGTAAGGTTGGAAAAGACCTCATTGAGTCCAACCCTTAACCTAACATGGTCCACCACTAAACCATGTCCCTAAGCACCACTCTACACGTTTTTTTGACCACTTCTATGGATGGTGACTCCCTCACTTTCCTGGGTACCCTGTTAAATGCCTGAACATCCTTTCTGTGAAGAAATTAGTCCTAAACCTTCCCTGGCACACCTTGAGGCCATTGGCTGTACAATCATGGCTGTATCTGTCCTTCCCAGCTGAACAGTCTTTCTCCAGCTGGTGTTTCTCTCTCAAGGTTTGAGTGCTACAACTTCACCACTGAGGGGACGCGGCTCTCACTGCAGGACACACGCTCCAGGTAACTCAAACCCAGCCAGAGCAGCCTTTCTGCAGCTATTCAGGGCTCCCACGGGTGGTATTAAGCCATACCATAAGGTGGCCATCAAGACAGGTTTGTCTTTAGGCAGCACATCTAAAAATCCAGCCCCCCCGGCCTGGCCAGGGGTTGCTCTCCAGCTGTGCAGGAGAGGTGTGCCACGGGATAGGAGAGATCCACGTGCCCGTGGGCATCCACGGGCAGTCTGGGGACTGCCTGCAGCCACACCAGCTGGGCAGGGAGCTGGGAATCTGCTTGCAGAGCCACTGAGGCTGCTGGTTCTCTTTCAGGCAGATGAAAGTGGTCTCGGGTGAGACGCAGACGTGCCCGACGGCTCCGAAGCTCTGGGAGAGTTGGTAGGAGCCGAGTTCCTTTGAAAAGCTGGCTGAGCTCCTGGGTGCTGAGTGCCTCTACAAAAAAATGGCTCAGAGTATACGATTAAGCCCTTATTTCTTTCTGTCTCCTTACTGCCCAAATAATTCAATTACCCTTGCTCTGAGAGGCTGCGGGTGAGAGCAGAAAGGGCATTCAAAGCACAAAAGGCTGGGGCTGTGCTGCTTTGTCGTATTTTAGCTCTCAAACACTCTCTTGTGTGGTTATTAACATCATTAAGTGTTACTCTGGCAGGAGAGCTGCTGCCAAAATGCTGTGATTTACCTTTGCAGCAATGGGTATCCAGAATCTGCCACTTAGCAGCAAAGCCCAGTTTCTTTTCTGTGCAGAATTTGCTGCTCACTTTTCCTGGTGGGATTTTCTTGTGTAAACCTCAAGGTGTGTTAGAGCATTAATACTAATGCATAATTATAGCAACCCTTTTTAGGCGGTGAAAAATAAGCAATAACAGAAAATAGCTTTTATTTCTAGGTTTCTTTAAGAGGGAAGGTTAAGAAAACACAAGAGCTCTGCTTGCTCTTCTAGGAAGATGTTGAGACAAAAACTGCCTCAAAAAGGTACAAAATTTCCAATTTTTTTCAGCTGGAACCTATGACCAAGGGGCATAGGAGGGAAGTTACCATTCCTGTTATTTCTGTAGAGAAGCACCGAGGATTTTAAACCCTGCTTATTCTTTGAGTTAGCCATCAGTGGTCTGAGGGGAGGTTACATTCATCTTTTTATGCTTCTGTATTTTAAGTTCTGTATGAAACAAGTGTCTGGCTTTAGCACTGCAAGGTTAAATGTCCATCTCCTTACCTTCAAGGGCAGCGTGGTTGAGGGTGAAACACGGGTTCACCTCCTCAACTTGGCAAGCACAGTGCTCTGCCCAGTGTGCTGGTGGCTGCTCTGAGAGCCACATGAGATGCCTGTACACCAGAATGCCTTTTCCTTTCATTTCTGAACCCTTCTATCACACTATTCTTAAAAAAAAACCAGCTGCTGTGCTCATTTTTTTTGAAGAGGTTACTTAGATGAGGTCCTGATCCATCAGGCTTTCCGTGGAACTCAAATCCAACTGCTGGTGGCATCTTCTGATCACAGGCATCACACCTGGCCACAAACAGTCCCTAATGAAGTTCAAGGCTCCTGATAGTTCACTCAGAATCATCAGGCCTCGAGCCATTTCAGAGGCGGAATCTGTATCAGCAGAATTGTCAGAAATCCTCATTACTCCTTAGCCAATGTTTAAATTACTGCATGTGAGGAGATTAATGTGGGCAAAATTACAGGGAACACATTTCGTTCCCCAGATCCAGGCACAGATCATTTTGAGTTCTTTTTTTTTTCCCAGGTTTTGCAGGGTCCATATTACTGCCAGTGAGTCCTGTAACACTTTAGTGCAAAATACAACTTCACACAAAGCAGTTGTGCTCCTTTTAAACCAATTTTGGCACATGCACGTGGATATGAGTGTGTAAAAAGTAATAGGGTAGCATAAAAAAAATAGGTAAGACAGTGAAAACAGCTGCCTAGCCAAACAAGGAATAAAACTGCTTTGGTTGGAACCTAAGCATTCATCACTAAGCTTAAAATAAAACTAACTAAACTTCAGCACTGTAAGCCAAGGCAGAATGGGGTTTATGTGAAACTGAAGTCCTTCTATTTTAATTCATCACATTACACACTTTAGCTGTAATAGCTTCTTGAAATTTCCCACCTCTGGAGTCTGAGATCTCTAACTGATCTCCATAATAAAATAAAATGAGAAATGGTTTCGTGGCGTATCTATACCATAATGCAGCAGTGCTGTGGCAGCCCCAAAGGGCTTATGGATTTAAGTGCAATTTTATGAAAACAAGAGAGAGTGGAAAACGAGGCACATCATTACCCTTGCTCCCATGAACCTGTCTTTCAGCACAATCCAAGAAAGCAAGAAGACAAAAGCTTTGTTACAACAGAACAGGGCAGAGACGTCTGTGGCTGTCAGCTTCTTTAAAGCCAGTAAATACAGGTAGTTAGTCAAAGTCCACAGAATAGAAAAGGGAGCAGTCCTTTTAAGAAAGAGTTTCAGCGTCAGACCATCTTCACCAAAAATCCGACTGCATTCCCTACGAAAAGAAAAGAGTTTCAGTCTCAGCCAGGATTCTTCCCGAGCGTTCACGCCAGCACAACAAACATTCATTAGACTTTTATCGTGTTCAATTAAGTGCTTTTCCTACCCAACTCCGTGCACCCGAGAGAATCCATTATTTAATTCGAAGAGAGAAAATAACCCGCAACCGTCTTAAAACAGCAATTTCGCAAATAGAAAAGGAGTAACTTACCTGGAATAATCACACTCTGAGCAACAATAATCCCAGGGACTCACACACAGAAATGAAGCTTATCTATAATGCTCTGACAGTTCCCAGACTCTGCCTTCCAGGCCATGAGCACAGGGACTATAATCACCTTTTTTTTTTTTTTTTTTTCTCTCTGTAGCTTGCCAGTTTTTTCTTGCAGTGCTCCAAACTCTGTTTTTATTCTTATTGAAATATATTCTCACCTATGGCCAAGTAAGCTTTAAGAATTGTTTAAATATACTCAAAAATACTGACAGACAAATCACCATGGTGGAGAAATGAGACACCAGGCAGTGGGACTGAGCCAGGTAAACAGGAAAGAAGGAAAGAAAAGGGAGGGAAGGGTATTTAATACCTTTATTTTATTATACAGTGAAAAGTTGTGCTTGCTAAGAGACATTTCCTTGTGGATCAAATTGCAAACAAAATCTCTAGTTTCCCAGACACTGTTTCAGACACAGCTCCAATGAGCTCTTTGCTTCTTAGGATTTCAAGGAAGTGAAGGGTCAGCTCAGCAGACAATGTTTTTGGGGACAGCTGTCCTGTGCAAAGTGGCACCTTGTGGGCTGAGGGCAGACTGAGGACTCCAGCATGCAGACAGATTAAGGGCACATGGAATCCTGGAATGGTTTGGGTTGGAAGGGACCTTAAAGACCATTTAGTTCCAATCCCATTGCCGTGGGCAGGGGCACCTTCCACTAGACCAGGTTGCTCCAAGCCCCCATGCTGGACGTAACCTGACCCACACCCCTCCTGAAATATCTTTACCTTTCCCAAACTGGGAAGGACTTTTTTAGCACCACCACTGTCTGCATTCTTGGCTAAAGGTATTCCTGAAGATATTCCCAGTACGCTTCCCTTTCTGGACATGGGAGGCAAGGCACCACCAACCTGCAGGATGTGAGGGGACTGACCTAAATGCCATTGGGCCTCGAGGCTCCAAAATGTTCACAGCCAAACATGGCTGTGTTTGGAAGATTGCTAAAACACTCATCACGTGGAACCTAATCAGTAAATTCAAAGATCGCACTGCAATGTGAAGTCAAAAACACTTGTTATTTGTGTGTGTGAGATATTTATCCTGCTCTGGAAGACAAAACAGTTTTCAGGATGCATTAACCATTTTTAGTAATTCTTGGGAATTTTTTAACTATTTAGTTGGGATTTTTTTTTTTTTTACTATTAAGAATGGAAACTATCAGTCTTGTTTTGAGGGAAGTAGAATAATAATATCTATGTAATAAAAGGGATCAGCTACATCTTAACCTGAATGATTCTATGATTCTACTTCATAACCATTCATTCCCTGCTGCCACTGAGACAACCTGGGGTAAAAAGCAGTCATTTCTGGTAATAATAAATTCCATTCTCAAACTCTGTGCCAAGGTGTCCAACAAGTTAACACTCAAGTAGGCAGATCTGCTAATTATCTCCTTCACTCTAGTTGACCTGGATGCTCTCAGAAATTAATCTGTTCCCCAAAGATCAAGATAAAAACATTTCAAATAGGGAAAAAAAACACCAAAAAACCAAAAAACAGCCAGTGGTGTGTATCATTTATCTGAAATGCAAAGCAAATACTCGGTGAAGGGAATAAATTAATGTTTAATTTGACTGCAGGCTTTTGTATCGCTGATTTGAACAGAAGTTAAAGGTGATGAGTTCCCCTGTGTGGGAATGGACTCACTGGCAGCACTTCAGTGTTCCTTGACATGCAGATATAGTAGTTTATGTTTAAAAAAATGCTTCCCTTGGGGACTTAGGTGGTTGCAGAGGGTGATTTTGGGCTTAAGCTGCATCTCACCTCAAGACAGGTGGAGGGACCATGGCTGTGTCACCACCACATGACATCAGAGCCAGGATGGTCCATCTCCTGGCAAGAAGAGCTCTGTGTTGTGACCTACAGCCCAGTGTGGAAACTGCTCTCTCCAGCCCAGTGGGAATTCTGCCATTGGTTCTGGTGCACAGTTGGATCATTACATGGTTGTAAATCCAACCTGCCTCAGAAGCTGCCAGGATCTTAGAGGAAACAAGATTGTGCTGTGTTAAAACACGGGAGAAAAGGTGCCTGGGCTGCCCACAGTGATGCAGGGCACTGTCAGGTACCCAAGTGCCAAACTGGGTGAGGTTTTTGTTGTCCTGCACACAGACAAAGCCAGAGCAGAGCCATGAAGATGGAGTACAGAATGCCCCAACAGTGGGAATCCTCGAAGGAGGAAGGTTCAGTGGTTGTTATTCTGGGTTGGTCAAGGATTTGGGAGAGGCAGTTGTGGCTGCCCAGGCAATGGCACTTATCTCTGAGTTCCCAGGAGCAGTGGGAGGGATGAGCAAAGATTCACAGCTAGGAAAAAAAATCTGGAAGTGCTTCACAGGCCCCAGGCAATGGGCTGCTTAAGCAGATGGAGGAGCCTCCCTCACACACAGCAGTGCACAGTGACCAGACAAAACAGGGACCAGTGGTTCCTCAACTCTCAATTAAGAAAATACAGCAAAGACTGTGACAGGGTCCTGCTAGACAAGACAGAGACTTGATGAATTCACCTCTGTGCCCAGGAGAGCTCCATGAATAATGCTCAGGCAACAAGGAGACAGGGAGAATACTTTATTTTCCCAGTCATGGCTCCAGCAGATTGCCTGGGGCTATGTGAGGGCTGGGTGCTCAGTGGTTAACTCAGCCTCTGTGACATGCAACTAAAATTAAACTTGCAGGAGTCATCAGACATGCCAGTGATTAAAACCCCAGGCTGAGGAGAGGGGGCTCCCAGGACCCCCCCTCCCCACACACTGGTAATATCTGCAGGCTGCTGACTTAAAGGCACAGACAGACACGTCTAAGGACAGCTGACCCTGAAACTGTGACACAAACTATTTCCAAATGCACAAGGAGTCTATTTAAAACCTGCCCTCTCACGTAAATAGCTCTTTTTATTTGCAGGCAGCCCTGAGCCATGGGCTCTGGGCAGCGTGCCATGCTCTCAGGAATTACAGCCCCTCAGGCAGCCGTGTAGCTTTGCCTCTGGCACCCCCTAAATAGCTTGTGTGGCCTCTTAGTCATTCTGATGCCAACCCCTGCACAGGAACTGGTTTGTTCACCCCTTGCCACGCAGCAGCCTCTGGAGTGAAGTCCAGCAGCTGGTTTCAGACACCTCACAGGAAAAAAAACAGAGCCAACAGGCAAGACCTGGGGTGATGGGAATACGGTGAGTGGAATTACATCACCGGGGTTGGAACCTGGCAAGGCCTGCAGTGACAGTTAGGGCAGCACCACGGCACCTTCTGTGAGCACAAGTCATTTGGCCCTTCTTATCTAAACGATGGCATCTGCAGCAATAAAACACCTCCCAGCTCCCTTGCAGGAGACAGGCACCAAGCAGAGTGTCGTTAAGCACACAGGTCGATTGTTTTCCAGGACTGGCAGAATCTGAACGTGAGGAAAGAGCATGAACAGCTGTACTGGTCTGGTCAAGAGCTGGAGCAAAAGGGAAGGGAATTCTGCGTGAAGCCCTCACATCAGCAGTGCCCGGCTCAGGGGTCAGCACCACAGGAATGCTGTCTCCTGCAGGAATGGTCCATGGGAAGCCCAGTTTTGTGTTGAAAGTCTTCCTTTTGAGACATTCAGGGTTGGAGCAGCTTCAAGCATCAGAGGTCCTCATCTCTCCTCTGAAAAGCCCCTTGCAGTGAAGGCCTGGATTTGCAGTGTTACTCTCTAAGTGGCTGAGGAAGTTGGCCCGTGTCTTAAGGCTGTGCCTGTGGCACTGACCTCAACTGTTACACCATGGATGGATCCTGGCAGGAAGCTGCTGAACGTCACAGTGTCTGTCCTTGAGAAGACCACTCAGCAGATGGGCAGGCAAAATGTATTGACATTGAAAATATCACCCATCTTTTGTTAAAATCACAACTCTAGTAGGATCTTAAGTCAAGTCTCTGCAGTGATTTCTGCTGGGGCAAATCGTGGCAGGGTTAGATGTCCTACTGCTGTGCTTCCTGAGCTTCAGCTCATTTTATCCACCAGCAATGGAAGTTTCAAGCTCTTTATGTGGGACATGCCTTTTATTTACAATACTGAGGGGGTACCAAGAGCTGTGTCTTCTGCCTCAAGACAACCAAGATACTTCATCAAAATGCAGCAGGGGGCTCATAACTCTGAGTTACTTTCTAAGACCACAGTATTGAACTTCTGAGGTAAAGTGTGAAAGGTAAGGAACACAGAATTTATAATCTCAAATGTTACAATAACAGAATCCCAGAATGGTTTGGGTTGGAAGGGACCTTTAAGGCCATCTCATTCTGACCCCCTGCCACGGGCAGGGACACCTTCCACTAACCCAGGTTTCTCCAAGCCCCATCCAATCTGCCTTGAACATTTCCAGGGATGGGACATCCACAGCTTCTCTGGGCAACCTGTGCCAGGGCCTCCCCACCCTCACAACCAAGAATTTCTTTTCAATATCCAATCTAAGCCTGTCCTCTGTCAGTCTGAAGCCATTCCCCCTCCACTCCCTTGTCAAAAGTCCACCTCTCTTGTAGCTCCTTTGGGCACTGAGTGGTCTAAACTTTTCAGGAAGCCAATCTAAAGTTGGAGGTTGGGACCCCTGTCCTTCCAAGCGGGATTTATGAAAAGAGCAGTGGCTCTTTACAGCTTTGCTGGCCTGGGGCAGCACTCTGCAAGTCACTCACATGATCACCGGCGTCTGCCAAGATATCATAGACACTGTTTGCTCAGATCCACTGGGAATATCTGCTGGACAAGATGTCATATGTCTTTAAAGCTCCTAGAGAGTAGCTACAGCCTCCAGAAACACAGTGATAAATCACCTCTGGGCTCTGAGGCAAGCCTGGAATGGCTGCAGGAGTGGGTTACTGACAGGAATTAGCTGATCCACAGGAACAAAACAAGCAAATGAAGCAACAAGAAATCTTAAAAGTCTTGTAACAGGAGCAACACCAAGAATGCAAACCAAGCAAATATAAAACAATTGCTGTACCTTTGAAAGTACCCCTGTTCTGGGTGGAAGGTTGGGTCAAATGGCCTCCAAAAATTCTTTCCAAATTAAATCTGCCTACAAGTCTCTGAATTCAAAAACTACAAATGTTGCTTTTTAATCATTTAAGCCATCAAAATATCAAGAGTTCATCCTGAACAGATGTCTATCCCATATCCAAACTGAAAAAAGTTTGGGTAATCAAGTTGTAACATGGCTCAGTCCAAGCAGTTGGTCTCCATGATAAAATCATTATTTGCCAGCAGCTAATTCCTCCCTGGGATATGATTTCCTGATATATCTGGAACAAGAAATACCCTGGGAAGATGCCCATCATCTCTACTGGTCTCCTGATTCCACACATTCACAGACCTACTGCACACCTCTGTGTGTGCAGAAATTCCTCTGGGCATGTAAGTATTTCACCTTTAAAAAAGCTGAATTCCTAACAGCTGGGGAAATGTATCAATTATTTAAGCACAGTCTCTTTATGCATTGCCTCAAATATTATGCCCAAAATTTTTGCTCTAAAAGAGATGTAATCCACCAGCCAACCGCAGAGGATCTATCTGCAGGGATGTTTATTCTCACTTTCTTCCTTATCTGCTGTGCAATTGTTATTACTTTACCCCATGCCCAGAAGCCAAGCTGACACTGTTAACGTTCTCACAAACACTCCAGCAAAAACCTGAATGAAGGCATCATTAATGTACAAGGCACTGGGGTTTGCAGGGAAGCACTTAATTAAGTGCAACTGCTCGATTTCAGCCACGCTGATTTGACAGAAATGATAATTCAGGGCTAAGTTACACCCCAGATCTTGGCCAAAGCAGCTGAGGGAAGAATTTGGCCCTGCCACGCTCCACTCTGACAGTCACAAATTGAATTCCCTGTGTGCTCAGTGACAGCAGGAGCCAGGGATGAGCCACACTCTGATGAACACCTGGTGGGACAGACAATTCTGCTCAAGTCACTAAGGTCGTTTTCAAAGCAAATATCTGCACTGGAGTAACAGAATCAGGTCCCAGCTCAAAACTACCCTGTGGATTTCTTCCCTCCATGGAGAAATCCACGGGCAAGGTGTGTTATCTCCTGGCAAGCTGAGTTTTGTTCCCTTCTTTAAAGCAGCTCCTGCGTCACTGTCAGATCAGCAGAACAATGGAAGTGGAGGAGGAAGCGTGAAATTAATTGTCCCAGAATGTGATGGTACTTCCAAGCCCTGAAGACAGATTAGATGTGGTTTTCTTAAGAGCTGGTGAAGCTCAGCCAGCTCTGTCCTGCTGCAGTACTTGCTGGTTGGACTGGATGGTTTCTTTGGGTCCCCCCCTAACTTTGTATTTCTGTGATTTCCCAGGAGTTTCTGAAGAGGGATTTATAAGTTTCCACTCCTGGAGCCTGATGTTGAGAGTTAATACTGTGGACTCCTTGGTACTTGAGGATCAGAGCATGCATCCATGTGGCATAAGGAAAGGCTGGAGTCAGAGGGATGTCTTCCCCTGACTCACAACACAGAGGAAGAGGTATTTTCACGTGGAGCCTGACAGAAGATGGAATAAAGTCTCCACATCATTTCCTCAGGATGACAGGCACTCAGCTATGCTATCTTATCCCTCAGAGCTACAGGGGGAGGAAACCAAGAGTCTGCAACCTGCTTTACCTCTTGCCCCACATGAAAGAGAGCAGAGAAGGCTACCTGGATGCTCTTCCTCCATACTGTGATCCAGCAGGAGGAGAGGACAATTTTTACCCTGCTATACTTGCTGAGGATACAGAGCAAGCCATGGTCTTCCACGTGGAAACCATCTCCTCAGCTCTGACCATCTCTCTTCTCAACTATGAGTTGGTTTGGTTGCACTTGACACTACTGTTCTATCATCAGTGGGCCAGAACAGATTAATTAACGGCCTGATCCAGACAAGAACACAAAATATGGAGACATTAGTTAATATAACAGCAGTATTATAAGCAAATTATTGACCTTCCCAACTCATTAAAAAACCTCTTTAGCCATCGAATAACCATTTATTCAGCGTGTATCACTCATCTGTCAGCCTTCTGGGAGCTATTAATGAATGAGGTTTTCTGCAGCACGACCTTTACTCTGCCTTCTGACACCAGGGGTCGAACTGAGCAGAGGGAGCAGTGACCTCAGCCCCCAGGAATCAGGCTGTTGAAAGGGACATGGCCACGGCAGAGCCTACCTGAATTTTTTGATCGGAGACTGCTTTTCCTGCGCAGTTGCAAGGTGCCCAGAATAATAAATGGGGAAAATCATAATGTTCCAGTTTGTTGAGAACCAAGTCATGAAAAAAGGACAGTCAAAGGTCTCAAACGTGATTTTGACAAACTGCGTGGTCCCGACCCAGGAGGAGGAGACGGACAAAATGATCAGGAATCTCCAGATAAGCTTGAGAAACGTGGAGGTGCAAGACTGGCATCGTGTCTGTCCTTCAGCTTCTTGGCTGCTGCTCTCCGTGTGCGTTTGTGTTCCTTCTTCTCCTGAAAAGAAAAGGAAAAAAAAAAAAAAGTGTAGGAAAAGAGTTGCACATACAATGAATGCACTCAAAACAATTCTTGGCAAAATCTCCCCTTCTAACCCAGTCGCAAATCATCCCTTGCCTTTTTCTTATAATTCCTCTCTGTCCCATAAATACTGAAATCCTGCACCAAAATACTTTAATAATACCATTTCTGTTACTTCAAGGAGGCAGGAGCAAATCGTGAACACAACACTGAAGCCTGAGGTAAAAGTGTCACAATTAAGCTGTTTTCACTATTTGATTTATCAGCCCTTCTTTCCCTCTGTCAGCAAACCTCCAAAATAAAAATACACCTCTTGGAGCCAACAACATTATGAAGACAATTGCTGTGCATGTGTGCAACAAAAAAGCTCTTCTGAGCCTGCACTTCTGAAGCCAGGAACAAATCCTTATCATTCGAAATTTTTACTCCAGAATCACTTTTTTATTTGCAAGCAGAGAGGGAGGAAAGGAAACAATTTGGTGGTTTTATATATGCAGGTGTAGAAGGGCTTTTTGCAGTCAAGTTAGTGCACTTAAATTTTTGAAGCTAAAAAAGGAAACTGGGCAAAAGTGAAGCTTGGCACATCCCTAAAAATAAACCTCTACACATAAACAAGGAGGAACCAGAAGTTATTTCCCACTTTAGTGCATTGCTTTTCAGACCTAACCTCCAGACCAGTGCAGAGTTCCCAACCAGAACTGGAGAGAATTGAATCTCACTGACTGGTGACTTGCTCTCCAGACACATCTCCCAGAGGTACAACCCATGAACCCTGCTTTGATTTCCCAGATCCCATCTGGAAACAACAAGGAGCACTAACACTGTTGCCCTGTGAGCTCACAGGGCACCACTGAGCTCCATTTTTTTCCCCCAATCACATCAGTTTGATGGAAGAAACAGGAAAAAATCTTTTAAAAACCATGACCTGAAGCTATTCTTAACTTTTTTATCAATTAGCACTCACATCAACACCTGATGTGGTATAGATAAGAAATAATATGATTTTAAAAGGAGCTATGTGAGGACATACACTCTCCTGTATTCAACTTATATGTGACAGAGGTATCCTTTCAGACTCAGGTTTACTCTCCTTTTATATGAATGTTTCTGCTACAGCCACAGAGAAATGTCAGACTGGGGTTCCAAGTTATTATTTTAGGCCAACATTACATCTAAAAAAAGATTCATCATAGCAGGGAGCGCATTTGTAATCAAGAATTCTCCTAACCAGGACATGGGGCTTTTTTTGTAGTTGTAATTGTGTGATGTGTTTTTTCCCCCTAAAAATAATCCCTGTTTGATGGCTCCATTGTTTAGTGGTGAATCAAGGATTTAAATAAAATTACAGGTTTATTAAAAACATGCAGAGGATAACCAGCCACGGGTCTGAAAAGGTAAAACATCCTTTTAGCATTCTCTTTGGCTGCTGAGGGAAAATAGATATTTTTATGGTACTAATTATGACTGACATGTTCCATTAAAAGGTAAATTACGGTTTATTTGCAAGTTAGAATGGCTTAGAAAGAATATATTATGTAACATCCACTTGCAGGACTTCCTGCTAAGCAAAACTACCACACAATTAGTCCTCCTTCAGCTAACAGTTCAAATAATCACATAATGATAGAAAAATAAAGCACTTCTATCTGTGCTTTCTATTTTTCAATTACCAAATAACGACGTAATTGCCGTTCCCACACATGACACCACCATTAGCACTTGACTTGGGTTCTCCAGCCCCACATCTGAGTGCCAGGGAAAGGCACAGAAACACACATTTGTTGCAGGAGACCTGCCTTGGATTGAAAGACCTGTGTAAGTTATGGGCTGATTAAATGTACAGTGGGGAGTTTCTGTAAGTGCTTACGGGGTGGGATTCATCCCATGTGATGGAGTTGGCAAATAATTGCTTATTCAGGCTAAACATGTTGTCTAGGAGCCCTGGATATTTAATGACAGTGGAAAGGCATGGTGAGAGGGTAGCTGATTCCATCCTCACATATAAATATCTAAGCCCACTGAAGACACTTATCTCTCTCTAGACTGGATATTTGCATTTAATTTAAGTAAAATTGAGATTGATCCCTGGCCAAAGTGCTATGGAAGTTCGACAGCTGCTTTCAAAATCCATGGGATGTACACACCAACTGTTGGCCAAAGAATCAAAAGGAAAAGATAAGAAATATCTTTAAAAATAACTACAGGGCTTGAACTCAAAGACACGAGGTGAGGAAGCACACAATTCATAATACAGAGGTTTGAGGATTTCCAAGTCATGAAGCTGGGGCTTGGAGTAAGCTAGGAATTGGAACTTGTGTTCAGACACCAAATGATGTGATAATGAGGAGCAAACAAACTGATCAGCCCCAGTGGTTGGCAGAACAGCATTTTGCAATTAGCAGGGTAGCAGACATCCTCAGTGTCTGCATTTCGATCAAACTGAAGCAAACCAAGAGACTTACCCTGGCAAGAGCACGGAAACAAGCTGAGCATTCAGAAGGGATGAAATGGCAGGTAAGAATAAAGATCACACTGCAGGGGACACGAGGAGATGGCACTGGCCCACAGCAAACTGTGTGAAAGGCAGGGAGCAGAAATACCCCTGCATTGGTCCTTAGTATAATTCTACTTGTGATGTCTCTGTGACAAGATGGCCACAGAAAAGCCTTTTGCTTCCGTTTTTCAGAAGAGTCAGATGTGGAAAATCAAAACCTACAGCTTTTCATCTGAACTCTTTTGACTATTTGGCAACTACGTCCTAAAAAACAGTATTCTTTATATTTGTTTACCTACCTGTTGGGTCAGTCCTACTTTGACTTCACTGATGAGGAAGGGAAGATGAGGATAAAAAGGGAAATTAATAAATGCAAAATAAATGTTTAGAAGATTATAGTGTCAAGGCCTAAACAAGTGGTCCAAAGTCCTTTCTCAGAGAAGATGGATTCTGATTTTGGAGGTACCCCAGTGCCAGCAGACACGGTTATTTCAGCCTGATATCTGCAAAGATGAGATTGATTTTTCTGGTCTCTTAGCTATGATCTTTACTGCAGGATGCTGCATCATCCTCTCCTTGCAGCAATAATCACCTCCAATACTTTTCTGAGACTTTTCCATGAAGAGAGTACTCCTGGAGTATGAGATCCCTCCGTTTCCCACACAAGAGGAAAAAGGCCGACTCTTTCTGCCATCAGCAGTGAAGTGGCAAGAGGAAGGTTCATCTTCCCCAATTCCAGTGTGCAAGGCAGATCCAACCTGTTCTTCCTCCCCTTTTTTTCCCACAGTATCTACAGAGTTTTCCAAAGAACTTGGACAATTAAATCACTCCTTCCACAGCGATTGGACAGTTGCATTATTTCACTCGCGTAAAATCTCTCCTCCTCAACAGCAGCAGACTCAGAGGCCTGTGGCTGCATGTGGTAATTGTCCCCATCCTATCCCTGCTGCTGATGGATGGATGGGCACTATGGTGAAGAAATCAGTGTTCAGCAAACCTACAGGTTCATTTGAGCTAAACTTCTGCAGGGGTGACACATTCCCGATGGGAGCCCTGACGTGCAGCTGACCGATGATCTGAACTGTGATGGTCTTCCCTAGATATCCTTCCACCTGTTGCTCCTGCTCTTCAGACCATCCGTGGCATGAGCTGAGGTTGTCACTGCCTTTGAGAAGGAACAGGGCTGGCTCTTAAAGGTCCTGGTCTGTGGCCAGGCTGAAGCTGAGGAAACACAATCACTTTGTAAAAACTAACTGTGTGCTAACATTAGTAACTTTCAAGATCTTCTGTGCCTTATGGTGCCTCAGACACCTTACTCATAACATGTACCTGCTGACTCCCAGGCCTTTTCCTCCCATCCCTGCTTCCTTCCCTCCTAACCCCAGTTTGCACCCAGGCACGGGAAGGACTTGCACATGGCTTTGCTGTTCTCAGCACCGTAAATCAGCGTCAGCATGCTCGGGCTCTGCCCCATCCTTCAAAAGGCAGAGGAAAGAGGCCCCTCACAGGCATGCTGGGAATGTTCCTACCTGATCTGCTCTGCCTCTCGACTCTGCTGTGCCGACAGATTCCCGAGGGACTTCGATTCTGCAGCTCAAGAATGGGAGCAGCAGAATCTTCAGCAACAGATAGAGGGGAGAGCTGCCTAGTCATGCCTCTGTGTCTGCTGGGGCAGTTGCCTCCTGGCTTGCATTGGATGACAGATGATCGTGAGGCACCTGAGAAGAAAGAGTTTGCATCAGTTTGGCTGTAAAGTCCCTGGAGGAACGCGGGGCTGTCAGTGAAACGCACGCGAACGGTTCCGCGGCAGGAGGGAAGCGCACGGCAAAAATCAAGGCTCCGGCTGTGCTCGGAATAAAGTACATCAGTGAGTTAATAAATACTTAACTCTCTCTCCCCCCTCACAGACAGAAAGGTGCTGTACCAAAACCAGTCTTTCCCCTGAGGAAATGAGAGCCCCACGCCGCTGCACGTTCTCAGCCCCACGGCTCCATCCACGGGGGGCTGCAGAGTCAAAGGAACTTGTACTCACGTGGGCCCCTTTCCTGAGCACTGGCACTGATTCAGGCCAAAGGAGAGGTCACCATCCCCTCTCAGGGTGGAAAGGAGGGCTGAGGAACCACTGCCTGCCGGGGTGCTGAGAGCCTCTCCAGAGGAGAGAGCTTCCTCTTTCCATCCTCCAGAATGATCCATGAGAGTGTTGCACAGAATGAAGCCACAGTCACTACAAAACTTTTGGATGAAGAGTTCTGCTACAGCATTGAAGACTCCAACTTTGAGCCTTTACATGCATCAAATCAGAACCTCCACATCTTCAGAGGAGCTGCTTTTTCTTCTTCTGCACCTCCAAGGTGCTGCACTGGAGGCTCTACAGAGGCACAAGGCAGCAGAGAAGACCCAGGCCCCAGAATCACCAGTTGTACCAGATGGAAAATTTTCCAGTGAGTGGGACAGAACCTTTGAAGAGTAAGAACTTGAAGGGCTGGACTGAGAATCAGCAAACAACAGCAAGGAGTGCAGTGCTGGAATGCAGCACTGTGGCTGGATATGTCTTGGATGTACTCCCAAGTTTACTGAAGGTGTCTCTGTAAGAGGTCAACACACGAGTGGCACAAGAGAGTCTTCTTCTCCAGCAGAAAATCAAGATTACAAGCCATTTTGCTAAGCGTAAATGTGTGTTCGTGGCCAGGTGAGATCATCCACCGCTGGTTTTGCAGCTGCTACTTCAACTGGTGACCATCTTACCTAAACTTTTGGAATATACACATACCCAGGGCAGCCACTGACCTTGCCACGACTTGGAAGGATTTAATATGATAATCCCAACTATTTCACATTGAAAAGAATACAAAACCAGACACAAACTCCATGTGTAAGGTGCCACACATGCAACAAATACAGCAGAAACCTCAGAGGGGGAATTTCTTCTGTTGCAACACGAGTCATTCCAGCACAATTCCTGCAAAGAATGCCATGCCCAACAACACAGAAGTATTTTCCAAAGCAAGGACTGTATTCAGGATTCAAGAAACTGCAGGATCCTTGCCAGAAGAAGATAGAGTTCATATAACCCTTGATGGACTTGAAGCTGTATTGGATTTGCCAGGTCTAACTACAAAGATTTCAAAGGAAGATTTAAGATTTATACATCTTTTAGCAGGAAGAGATGTACAAAATACAGAATTATACAGAAAAATCCCTCTCTCAGCCTATTAAGAGCCTCCAAGGTTAATTCTTACCCACCAAGTAGACAAGCGACTGAACCAGCAGCTAACCCCCTCCAGATGATCTTTCTCAAAATGCTCTTCCCTTTCTCTTCTGTATAATGTGAGATACCCCTGACACAAGATGAACACCCATGTTTAGGTCCCTTTCCACCTTGCCAAGTAGTCACACCTTGCCAGGAATTCCTGCAAATCCAATCAAAAGAGTAAACAAGCCACCCTCTGTGACAGCAGAACCACAAGTCGACCTTCAAAAATTAAGACCTATATGGTGTTTAAGCACTGTGTTGCCCCTTCTCTTTTTTTGGTGAGCATAACTTTCTACAGAGCATTTTAGAGCCTGATGGATGTTTCCAGACCTTTAAAAAGCCCTTCACCTTCACATATTTACATTTTAATGGAGAAAATAATGTTTTAACAGCCACACAACTCCTCCCATGACTTTGTTCCACTCGTTTCAAAACTCCAAGTGTTACTTCCCCCACTAGTCAAACTAGGATAACATTATCTACTTCTTAGGACTTAGTAAACATCTTGTGAGTTACTCTGAGGTTGAACAGTGTGTTAGAAATGGCAGCCCTTGGCCATTCACCCCACCAGAACACCTTCATTTGGCAGCTGAGAGTCAGTTCCACGAGGTTAAGCCAATCAGTGCTTTGGGGGCTAAATATTCAAATAGGCACTTTGGACTTTTCAGGGCCCCCATCAAAAGAAATTTTATTTTCAGGAAGTGTTTGCTGACTGCCTGTCCTCAGAGAAGGAACCACTGAGGTGGCTGGACCCAAGTCACCCCTCACTTTGACATTCATCATTTAAAGAGACTGCATAATGTTGAAAGACACATGCTGTGTCTCAATTCAGGTTCAGTTTAGAACAAGATCAAGATTCACACTGCACTCAGCAGAAGTCTAGCAGGTGATCTGCAACCAAAATCTGAAGGAAACCTATTCTTCCTCACATTCTGAAAGAGCTCTGATCTATCTGCCTCTGGAACAGCAGAGCAGCCTGGATCTTCCCCTGTGCACTGAGACACTCAGCAGTTGGGACCAAAACTGTAATTCAAGACACTGCACTCAATGGAAAGTCACTGCCTGACACACTGAAATCTTCTTCCCTCATACTTGAAGCAATCAGACAGCAGAGCCATTTATCAGTGTGTCATTGTTACAGCTACAAAGCCTGGGACATGTAATGCTGCTGAATCTGAACGTATTTTAAGGATATCCTTTGACAGGGGAGGTGGAGAGGTGCATGCTGGGCTGGCTTATCCAAACCTGGAATCAGCAGCAAGGAAAACAGATCACCAGCTGCACATTTGAGCAATGAAACCTCCCAGGTGGGCAAACTTCACTAGAGGAAGGGAAAGGCAGAACTCAGGTAACTCCAGTTTCTCTGTCCCACGCAGAACTACGAGCTATCAAGGAGAGATCTCCTAAGACCCTCCAAATTCAGAGGGATCAAGAGCAGCAGTTTCCACTGAAGTTCCATATAACCCCATAAATCCCACACACATGTGGAGACCTCGTGGTTTTAGGCAGTCAGACCATGTCTTCCCCAGAGAGGGCAACAGCAGGATGCTGCCATGGCTTGCCACAAGCCAATGGAGAAGCAACTGTGTCCTAAAATGGCACCATAATAGACCTCCTCCACAGCAAATGGGGTTGGATTCATTTTACTTCTTTCAGATGTTAACCTTAGGATGAGAAAAGCAGTGCCCTGGGGCTACCTGCGTCTCCCTGTGAATATACAGGGAATAACAGAATCATGGCATGGTTTGGGCTGGAAGGGACCTTTAAAACCCAGCTTGTTCCAGCCCCCTTGCCATGTGCAGGGACACCTTCCACTACACCAGGTGGCTCCAAGCCCTGTCCAGCCTGGCCTTGAACAACAATCCTGAACAGAGATGTTATCGCTGGTTGGGACTTTTTACCCAACTTGTGGCAGAGATGAATCACAGGCTGAGAGTGAATCTACTAATTTTGGGCATTGTTTGATATTTTAAGAGAACACCCCTGGAAGAGATTAGGAAAAAACAAATAGGAAAAGCCTTGCCAGACTGTCAGGACTTGATGCTGGAGGTATTGCTTGGGGGTTATAACTGAGTGTCAAAGCAACACTGTGCCAATGGGATTGACAAAAGGGAGAACTGGGAAGTACCACATCTGATTGTATCAAGCACATCCTAATGAATCAAATCCACCTGGATTACTTTTTATTATTAGATAACAACAAATCCCTGCTCTTTCCCATTTTTTTTTAATGATTACTTCTGTCTTATTAATCTGTTTCAGCAAATCTTATTCCTTGCCCTGCAAATGTGGATGCTTTTTAACATGAGAAGCAAGTCCATTTTCTGCACATGGAGACCAGAGGGAAACCAGCAAGGGGAACCCATGGCTTTCCTTTTGCTTCTAACGAAGTCTGTCCTGTCTTGCATTAATTATTATATACATACCCCAGTGTACTTTGATTTAGCAAGGTAATAATGCTTGTGAGTAGCCTAAACCACATGATTCATATCACTGAAGTCCAGCCTTTCAATGTTCTTTAACACCATCCTCAGACCCAGCTGTGGGAGGAGGTCACCACCATGTGCTGCTGCCATCGTGCCCACTCAAGCCAGGAACCAGCAGCACATGCTGGTCCTGACAACCCTTTCACCATCCATAAGTAGCCCCTTACCCCTCTTAAAAGATGTGGTACATGACTTCTGGCTTCTTGGTTCATACACAGGTTTTCAGTCAGAAAATGCATCCTCACCCACCTTGACTAGGAAAATCCATTTGTTGTTTTCGGGGGGGGGGGGGCTTGGAGAGAAGGATTATGCTTTGAGGTTCAAAACCAATTCTCTTCAAATCATCTTCATGTGTATGACAACTTTAGCATGTGACAGCAGTGCTTGGAATAAAAAAAAAAAAAACAACCCACACCATTTTGCTGGGACAATGATTCTGCTACTAAAAATGGGTCATGGAATCATAGAATATCCTCAGTTGGAAGGGACCCACAATGAACACTGAGTCCAACTCCTGACCTTGCACAGGACAACCCCAAGAATCCCACCATGTGCCTGAGAACATTGTCCAAATACTCCTTGAGCTCTGGCAGCCTTGGTCCTACCCCAAGTTCCTAACCAGCCTCTGGGTGAAGAACGTTTTCCTAATATCCAACCTAAACCTCTCCTGACACAGCTTCCTGCCATTCCCTCTGGTTCTAGACCGAATGGATTGCCAGTTAAATAATCAGTGCAACACAAAAATGCAGTCCTGGACAGACATTTTATGGCCAGATCATCACAGAACTGAGTGTTTCATTTTCTTTTCCCTTTTATCCACCTGCCCTGATGGAAATTTAAACCCTCTCAAACAGGTAACCGAATTCCCTTCTGAGAGCCATCTGTGCATTCACGACACTGGATTACTGACATGAAGTATTGGCTTATTTAGAGACAGCAACATCTGCCTTGATGCTGTGTGCCAAAATACATAGCATTTATTTGATTACACGACTAAAATGATGGTTATGTAGGTGTCATAAGCAAGCTGGACAGTTTCTTCGTATTATATTCCCAAAGCCTTGCACAGCAGTGGTCACCTGTGGTCAGGAGAGGGACCACCTTTTCCAAGAGGCCAGTCAAGGCACCAACACCCCCTTAGCATTAAGACAGGCTCATTTTGCCGTGCCCCCAAAACCCCGGCTCCTAAGATGTCATTGTTCCCGCACCGACAAAACGATGCCTGCCTACCACTGCCAGGGAAACAATCGCTGGGCTCTGACAGATGGAGGGAGGTAGGAGCCAGTCTGGTGCTGTGTGGAAAGTACGTCAGTTGAGTGTTCCTGCTAAATCGGGCCCCGGTGGAAGAACTGACGGCGCTCCCAGCGTTACCTGCTGGGGTGGCGATGACGGACCCGCTCACACATCGCCGGCCCATTGTGTCCAGCAGCCTGTACAGCCTGCTCACGTTGAGCAGGCAGCTCACCACCGTGAGGGCTGCAGGCTTCTGCAGTGAAGTTAAGTTCTGGTCTTCATGGCACGCAGCAAGGAGAGGACGGTGTGGATTTTGCAGCCGGGGAAATATCGGACGCACGTGGCCCTACAGGAAAGGGGGCTGAGCGGCACTGCTGTTGGCAGAGGTGAAGAGAGCTGCTCCTGTCCATTTTACAACAATAAAACCTCATTAGGCTGGATTAGCCATGGCTTTAATTGGATTGTCTGCTACTGTTAGCACACAGCTGGGAGCAGGGCTATCCAACACCATCCATCCAACGGCGAGTTAGGTCCATGGCTTATTTCATTTCAGCTCCTGCCTGTAAAATCAAATCCTGCCCTTCACTGCACTAGTGTAAACCCACAGCAACTCAGTACAACCAGCCCAGCTGCCTGGGCACACACCGCCATTGCTGAGGATAACAGCTGACCTGGGAAGTTAAAACTGAAGGACAAACTCTCCTCAGCTTTCAAAGGGTTCGGAACCATCGGTTTGACCAAGGACATGAAGTCGTAATCGCATTTACTAAACCCAAGCAAAGTCGGGAAAACAAGCAAACAGGCTTTGCAGGCAGTGTGTTACACAGGTGTGAGGAATGAGCATCTCTTGTTCAGTGAAGAAAAATCATTTCACCACGTCTCAGACCTTTGGAGATGACGTTCTCCATTTAAATGCTCTGTGTGTCTCAGTAATGCACATATGTCCATTCAGAGCGCTGCCTTGTTCATTTATGATTTGCTTGGTCTGGAAGTTTTTACGTTTGAAGTGGATGAGAAGGTTACAATAATTTTTTTTTTTTTTTGTCCTAGGGGAAAAAAGATTTTCAGATTATAATGAAAAACAAATGACTCAGTGATGGCTCACAGCATTTCTCTTGTGCTGTGATTAACTATTGTCAAGAGCAGAAAGCGAAATGCAGGTATTTTTGTTGTAGTTTACTGGTGACATCCATCAGCTATTTCTGCCAATTATCCCCTCAATGTCTGTACACAGCCCTCACTTAAGATCAGCAGACAGCAACTTTGCTTACAATTAGTAATCTCAGCAACTTCCACGTGCCCTCCCATCCTTGCAGTAAAGTGAACAGAGAGGAGCAAAGTTAATAATTAAATTTCACATCCTGTAACTCACTTAGTGCCAGACCAAGGGATGTGTCTAATCACCCTTCCAGAGGAGCAGTTCCAGCCTAATTGTCAGGGGAGGGAATACAAATTAGACAGGCAAAAAAAAAACATCCCCAGTGCCAGCAAAAAAGGCACCAGTGAAGTCTTACGCTTTGATACCAAATCTCACCCGTGAAGTTTTGTGCCTCCCACTCCTCTGACCACATCCTGTGGTCCACTGTGCTCCTGAATGGAAGAGACACCTCCCTGTTACACCATCCAACACATGGGGAGAGACCACCCTCACATCCCACCTCTCACATGGGGAGAAGGAAAGCTCTGTCCATAGTGGCCACTAAATGCCTGAAAAATGGTGTCACAGCAGAGACAAATGACAGAGATACCTATGGGGGATGGCCAGAGTGTGTCTGACTCTGCCTTAGAGGAGGGATGACACAGACAATGTCCTGAAGTCACCTTCCATCCCTGCATCTCCTCGGCTTTGTGATGGTAACAGCGTTAGGGCCAAATGCCAAGGTGGAACTTGTGATTTAAGGTCCAGACTGATGAAAAAACCTTGATTTCCCTGATAACTACTACCTGGAAAAGGAGCACAACAATCTAAATCAATATCTAAACAGCGAGAAAACCAGGCAATAACTGGATAGACCGAGGATGAGCCATTAAATCAAAAAGATGTGCTCAACTCTGCCAACTGCAAAACCGTAAGTCAGCTCCGAGCAAAAGAAATACAAAGAACTAATAAGAAGGAGCTGAGTGCATCTGCATCTCACCCTGTGAGATATGATGGGCAGGGACACCTTCCACTATCCCAGGTTGCTCCAAGCCCCATCCAATCTGGCCTGGAACACTCCCAGGGATGGGGCAGCCACAGCTGCTCTGGGCAACCTGTGCCAGGGCCTCACCACCCTCACGGCCAAAAATTTCTTCCTGACATCTAATTGAAAACTCGTTCAGCTTTAAACCATTCCCCCTTATCCTATCATTGTCTGCCCATGTAAAAAGTTGCTTTTTCTCTTTTTTATTAGCCCCTCTAAGTACTGGAAGGTTCTCTAAGATCTCCCTTGAGCCTTCTCCAGGCTGAACAGCCCCAGCTCTCCCAGCCTGTCAATATACTGTGACTTAATGACATAATACTGAGATTTGACACACGTAAGTTGAGGAGTCGAGGAGCTTCTATTTATGTTCCATACAGCCAGGTCATAGGGGTGTATAGATTTATATGATTATTCCCCTTTTGCAGATAAGGAAAGTGGGAAACAACTGCTAAATAAGTTGCACGAAGGCTCCTATTCATGCAATGACTGATTCTCCTCTCCCCAGATCCCCACAGCTTCGATGCTGTTC
The DNA here is from genome assembly GCF_003031625.1 of Empidonax traillii. Lineage (NCBI taxonomy): Eukaryota > Metazoa > Chordata > Aves > Passeriformes > Tyrannidae > Empidonax > Empidonax traillii. Next base: position 41,538 of record NW_020956011.1, read on the forward strand.
CATGCTGTAAGTTTGATGCTGTCAATTTTGATGCAAACCTGATAAATACAAGCCTATAAATGCATCTTTCTGCACATCAGCTACATGTCCTTCTGCTGAAGAACCTGCACTGAGATGGATGCTTTTGTGCCAACCAGGGACTATGATCTGAATCCGGTGCTGTGTCCTAAAGCCCCTGACTGGGGCCAGCAGCACAAAAATGAATCCAGGATGCAACCATCCCCTATGTTCTACAGCTGCAACTGTTGGAAAACAACAATAACAACAAAAAAAACCTCTGCAAGAAGTATATGAAGGCTCTACTGGCTGCAAGCAACCTGCAGATCACCTTTTCAGGGGCCCTGATACATGAGTGTAATGGCCACTCTGGAGGACCTCCCAAATTCTGTCTTCCTGAAGCAAATGGCTCCTCTTTGTATTGCTCAGGATCAAGACTGTCCCTCAAAACATATAAAACCAACTATTAGAAAAACCCAAATCCCCATTTAAATCTCTATTCCAGCAAGCACAGATAAAAACCACTGGAAATACTTTTTTCCCATTTCAGCATAACTCAGACAAGTGTGTCACTGCTTGTGTTTAAGCATTGACAAAGAATTCCATTGATCTGACACCAAAAATAACACACCAGCACCAGTGTGGGTGTGTCAGAACAGATCCTGGGAAAGAAGCTTATTTGAGAACATCTGGGGTGGAACTGGCAGCTGGAGTATGCATTTTGAAGCACAGTGGCTACACGTATTTTAAAGTTACTGGCCACGACAACATACTCAGAGTTTGAAGGAATGTAGAAGGAAGTGCTGCAAATGAAGAACGATTTTCACATGTTGAAATCCAAACCTCTACAACTCCTACGCAAAATTATCTACACCGACCTACAAAAATAGACCTAGAACATCCATTTGGAGTGGAATGTTTTGTACTGAAAACGTTGCTGGCATCTCCGTTCGCATCTACGAAAAACAAATTCTGTGTCGATGATGTCTCATAACTCCAGAGTCAGAACACAGTGGCCTCCAGTGAGGCCATGGACACCTCCTCCTTCAGCACTGAACTCCTCCCAAGCAAGAACCTGTGATTATTGCTGATTCCTCCTTACCCACCCGGACACTGTGTCCGGAATGAAGCCTGGGAAGGGCAGGACCAGGCCCACAAACACTCTCTGCAACTCACAGAGTCACAGGAAAGGCTGTAAGACCCCTGAGAGCAAATTTCTGGCTAAGGGCTGCTGGGGGAAGCCAGGCCAAGCTGCCAAGCAAAGCCCGTGCCAACAAACAAATCCACATCTTGGAGATGGATCCAGTGCCCAACGGATCCAATCCCCAGTTCCTGGGAAGAGCGACTGATTTTCATGAGCTTTGGCTCAGCCTCTGGGGAGGATGATGGGGGTACATCCACACCAGACTGCTGTTGAGGAGGAGGGAGCTGGACTGACAGATGTTTTTGTTCAAGTGAAGCCAACACATCCATGTCTGAGGGAACGACCCCCAGGACTTATGACTCTCTTTTTCCCCCTTACTGCAGCTCCAGAGCCAGGACTTTATTTTAAGGTTTTCCTTACTTAAACAGTCCCTCTGAGACCACCCCAGAAAAAGCTTCTCAGTGAGTCCCTTGGACACACATTTTAAGGGATATTCTTTGCTGCAATGGACCTAATGGACTTTATTTTCTCCAGATATACTTGACCTGGCACCAACTCAAGCCAAGTGAAGGATTCACTGGCCTGGGATCAGACCACTTTCCCACCACTTCAGCGCTGACTGAGCATGATAAAGCACGAATCATTTGATTCGAAGCTCCACACCATCCCATCAAAGAAAACCTCTCTTACAAACTCTGTAATAAATTGTATCAGATGTGACTCCAACCATTTCACAATTTATACACTTTACTCCAAAACAAAAACTTATCAGTCTATATAAAAAATCCTTTGAAAATGAATCCTGTCACTGCTAGAATGCAGTGACATTTCCAAAAAGAAACAGACATTCTGAATTAAACTCTCACTTTTACTTTTACCACTGTAAGTCAAGAGCAGCTTCAACGAAAGCCACGAGGCTGCTTTGACATGAAGTTGTTGTGAAAGGGGTTTAGACCCAGGACAGTCCAGAAATCACTCGTGTGCATCTCATTAATAAATAACCACGACATAGCTTCTACTTTCAAGAAACACTGCGGTAAATCCAGGCTGGTTCACGGTTCTCCTCAGATCCACGAGTAAAAGCAGTCAGCACACTCTGACAGACAGCTCAGCAACACTCTGCTTGTATTCATTTCCTACACAAACTATTGCCTCTCCTGGCTGAGAGGTGCCTCCAGGGAGTGATTCATTCCTGCTCCCTCACATACCAATCGTGGGAGGTGAATCACCCCTCAGAGGTGTCCAGCTCTCCTGCTGACTCCTGGAAGCTCCAGCAACTTTCTCAGTACTTATCAAAAGGCTTACATTTATATGCACCTGGATGAGTCCAAACCTGACTGTCTCAGACACTGAGCACGTGCTTCAGCTTCCTTGCCTGACTTAGAGCCCAATTAAACACACTTGAGGAAAGGTGGGTTAAAGAAACATTTTCCAAGCAAGCAGCTGGGGCAAAAGTAAGTATTTATCACTGTATTGCTGCATTTTCCAACCCCAGGAGGTACTTCCATCTGTCTTCTCTGCTGCCCTTGAGGAAATGGCTCTCACAGGTCTGATCCCTGCCTTTCCATGATGGCATATTTGAGATAGTTTTCCATACCACCCACCTGGGTACACACAGTCCCCTTGCTGTCGCTGCTGCTGGGGAGTGGGGGATGGCCAGGCTGAGGTGGAGACGCGCCCTCAAAAGTATTTGGTGGCTTGTGGTGTCAGCTTGGCACACACCTCACATCCTCCAGAGCCACTCACCCACACACTGACCCTTCTCAGCAGCTGTCTCTGCTCCATTTCTTTCCACGTGAGCAGCACTTTCTGACCACTCATCTGTGAGCATCTGGGTGTCTCTTCGTTCCTGAGGTCGCCTCCTTCCCTGGATTTCACTCTGCTATCCAGGAGTCAGCAGTTGCTGTGGCTCTACCAGAAGTTATCCAGGAAGCCACAAAGCTCAGCTGTGTGAGAGCTGCCAACGCAGAGCTCGCTGCTCCCCTGCTCCTCCTCCCAGCACACCGCTCCAGAGCCCCATGCTGCTCTGAAATCTCTTCCATGTGCCCTCCTCATGCCTGCTAAGGAAAGGGAAGACAGATGCAGTGCTCTTGGGAAGCTGGCTGCCCTATCCCATTGGGATTCTCTGGGAATACCTGCTAAAAAAAAAACAAACAAACAAAACAAAACCTGGCTGCACACACATTTAATGTATGGGTCCAGTATTAATTCAGCTTGGCCAGCTCCATCCCTAGCAAGAACCTCTCCATTTTCAGCCTGCTGGATGTGACAAGCGCTGTCATGTAGTCACTTCCAGTCTACTGCTCCTTTTTCCTATGACAGCTGGATTCCCCACCCCGAGGAACCAGGCAGTGCAGGTTTTGACGCTGCTGCTGCAGCCCTGCATGGAGAGAAGGGTTAAGACTGGTCTAAGAGAGGCACCTGACAGCAGCTGGACTGGTTAAGCTGAAGGCAACCACAGCTTCTGAGATGTGTGGGGCAGGGACAATCTTTAATCCTCTGCATCCACCAAGTGGCATGACACGAGCCCAGTCTGAACTCTGAGAAAATGAAGAGTAGCAAATCACCCCATTTTACCAGCAGAGCCAGCTCACCTGCCCATAACACTGCTCCTAAAAAAGCAGGTGAGCGTATGAACTACATCACCACACACCCTAAAACCTGGTGTGCCAGCAATAAGCAGTCAGCTCCTGCAGTTTTCCTTAAGGCATTTTTTCCTTCAAGAGAGAAGCACCGGGTAACTACCAAGCCCGCAGAATTCTTCATATCACACATACAATGACAAGAAAAATGACACAAACTGTTGCCTGCTCCATCAGAACCCAGCCCTGTTGGTAATTTAAGCCAGCCTGAGCCAGGTAGATTGAAGAACTGGAAGTCACGCTCTGCTGACAAGCGCTGGACCGTGGCTCTTGCTTTTGTTTTGCTCTTGGATGAAGCACTGAGTTTAACTCACAAAAAGGAATCACATTTCCATTGCTAGTCTGGCTCAGACCAGAGGCAGCGCACACCTTGCCATTTTACGGCTCCAGAGTTCTTACCAACGTACCTGGCGAGAAAACAGGTCATTTCTGGAACAGCAAGCAACTTCAGAAAGTACCACACAGCTCTTTAATACATCTGACAGTGAAGAACATAAACTTGAACGGTGCAGTTAAAGCTTGAGATTTCTACAGGCATTTTAAAACAGAAACTTGAACCTGAACATTAGGAATATTTTTAGGAAAGCTTTCCTATGAATCCTTGATTTATATGGCACATATACCCTTTGTAAGTTTTCAGTTTTATTTCTGTTTCACCATCAGTGCAGTCGAATCTCATACTGAACAACGTCCCCACATTTCCAGTGACTCTGAAGTGTGATGTGAAGTTGGTGGGCTCTCTTAAAGGAATGAGGTTGTTGTGTCTGATCAACACTATACAAAGGAATTCCCAACTTCTCTCTTGTAGCTTTTGTATTAAGGAATTGCCTCAGAGCTGACACTTCTGAAAATAAGGGGGGGAAAAGCAGTTTAAGGGGACAACTGCTATCTTGAGCTGAGAGACAGCAAGCACAAAAAAGTTGCTGCCTCTGTCTTTACAGCAAAAGCAATAAATCTACAGCACACTGCTAAAATACACCAGAAAAGTCAATGACATTACATGGACCTAATTTCACATAATTTTTAAAAAAACAGAATTGAAGTACAACAACTTTATCAGTAGCTCACGTTTCAACATCAGTTCCTTCACCAGAAACCACTCACACAGGAGTTGAACGCAAGCAACAGAAATTTAACTGCCCTTATCCCAGATGGTATTAAAGTGCTCAAAAAGCTGTCTGAGAATTACTTTAAAAATACACACAGACACAGACATGGACATACACACACATTCCCGTTACTCTGCACGGAGCAGGAGGAGCATGCGGGAGCGAATTCCAGCCCAGGATTAGATGTATGGGGAGAGAGGGGGGGAAAAAAGAGCATTTACCGTCTGGCACAGGCGAATTTAATTCGGAAACATTGAAAGAGGGTAATGGTGCCACTCTTGCCGAGTGTTTCTTCATCCTTTGGAACTGCTCTCCCACTCACGCTCCGGTTTTGTTCAGCATCGCCTCTGGTCCCGAGTACTACGGCAAACACGGGGCGAGGGCTGGTGGCTGGATGTTGTTCCGGAGATGCTGCAGGAGCCTATGAGTACTGATTTGCTGTTTCCCTGGGAAACCACTTGCAACACGTTCAAACAATGCTTGACCTCTGCTAACACTTCTCCCTCATTCGATTGTTAAGCGCGGCAGATAAAAAAATACAAATCTAGGAAGCGCCCGCGCCTCGGAAACTTGAAAGCCCCTTTGCAGGAAAAAGAGGGATTTCACATCAAATCTCTGCGCTGTGCTGGGAACGCAGACAGGGATTTCTCAGACAACTGCAAGGGAATTATGCAACGCAATTTTCTGGTTCCTTACACTGTGACAATGTACGGATGATTACAGTAATTATTTTAGATAAACTTTGAATAATGGAACTCGGGAAAGCCTTGGGCGAAAGAGCCAGTGACACCCAGCTCTGTGTCTGATAACAAAGCAGTGGTTTTGGAGTAGGCTCTTCTAATGCCCTACAAAAATTGTCACAACCAAGAGGTAAATATATACAGGCTGTGGCTGGTCTACATTTCTTCCTCACTTCCCTTGAGTCACCTAGGACACATTTTGTCCCTCCTTCCCTGACATCTTCTCTCCTCCTTCCCTTTTATTATAGTTATTAATATCATTGGAAGTTGTTCACTTGGAGCAATTGGAAAGTTTCACTGAGCAAACCAGCATCAACCAACTCCTGCAACTCTTAAAAGATCCCATTCACTCGAGGAGCCAGCACTGTGCTGGGAGCTTTCTTTGCCAGGAGGTGTTACCAACACCTCTGAAGAGCTCTGGCTTCAGAGCTCTTCTCCAAGGGACCTGCTATCAAGTCTTATCCAAGACTTTGTAAGGGCAAAGGTTTACCATCCATATTCAAGGTATCTGCTATAGGAACTACAAGATGTATAAAGGAAAAGTCCAGAAAGGCATCTTAGCTCTGCCAGAATCTGGTAGCAAAGCTGCTGAATTTTTAGGAGGTACAAGTATAGGCCTTTTGTCCATAGTCTTTGTACTTCTGATATCAACTGGGAGTGGGTGTTCCTGGCTGGAGGCTTGTTCCTCCATGCCCTACTATCCCACCAAAGAGGGAGAAGCTGTCAGCTGTGAGGAAGGCCAAAGTGGTTTGAAATAGATGGAGAATTGCTGACCTAGAATGTCCCATCCTCGGCTTCCTAAAGCACCCTGCTGGAATATCCCATGTTTTACCCAGTAACATCAGCTGTGCTTGGGGTATCTGTGCATGGAGTGATCTCTTTTCTCATCCATAAGGAGTTGGGACACATGGAGAAGCAGAGGGGAGGAAGCAGAGTCCCACCTGGATCATCCTTGGGACAGAAGAGGTTGGCACATGTGGAGAACTGTCCTATGGCATCCTAATGGAAGAGGCAGCCTGTGACTCCAGTGTACCCAGAGGGGTAGGAAGGGATTCTTGCATCCTTGGGGTAACCATCCAGCAGCACAGGGCACTGTCCTAAACACCTGACCTTGCCCTGCACATTCCTTTAATGCTGCTCTCATTCCTCTTCGGGGCACCAAGTCTTGCCCTCTTCTGCTGGGATGCAGTGACACAGTAAGGAACAGACAGTGGTTACCCCATGGGAGGGGAGGATAAAACACCTCGTCACCCCTTCTCCCATGGCCACCCTGCCCCGGTGTCACAGACCTGGGACACACTGTGGAAGAAGCACAGGGAGGAGAAATGGTTACAGCTGCCTGGTTTTCCACCCAGCACATCCTCTCCTGGAAGGCTTGGAGCTCTCCTCCAGGATCTTCATTATCTCCCTGGTGACTCATAAGGCCCTCCACCATGACAGTCTTATTCCACAGCATCACACTGCATCGCCTAAAGCTAACTGGCTTTTAGGGCTTATCTGCATGCAGAGGATTTCCAGCACCGTGTAACAACCGCTATTCCAAAGGAAATTATCTCCCCAATTTGCAGGAGGAATTTTGTCCTCCCGTCCAAAGTGCTGAGAGTCAGCAGAGTCTGTGATGGAGTAATCACCAGTCAAGTAATTGCTGGCTCCACGATCACAAGGCTCTCTATTAATATGTGTCTAGTCCTTGGGCATTTATATAACATAAACAACATAATAATATAACTCGGAGATTGCTTTTAGAAAGCCATTTCTGCAAATAGGAGCTTATAATGGGATCATTAACGAACCTTAACAATGGTGGGGATGAAACTCATGAGACAATGTCAAGCAATTCCAGACGTTTCTTCCAGACAATTTCAGCATTAACAGCAGAACGTGACTGCCTCCAAGAGCTGCTGCCTTCTTTTATTCAAAGGAGAATCAGCCATTGTTTCAACACTCTAAGTCAGAAGCCATATTCAGTTCCTCAAAGCAATCTTTAAAATCTCTACACCCCAGAGTCTCTGCTTTGCACAGCTACAAGGGAAAACAAAGAAAATACAAAGCTGTTTTAAAATTGTGTGGGATTGGTACCTAGAACTCCCGTCAGGGTTTGCAGCTTGAAAAGCATCGGTTTCTCTGGCTAAACAAGCTTTGGCCATCTGTTTCTGCTCTTACTATGAATAGCTGATTGCATTTTTGTACAAGATGCTGCTCATATGGGCCCTCTGATCCTTCCTCTGTGCTCTTTATCTCCACTCTAGGAGTGCTGAAGAAAACAATCAAACCATATGGAGTGGAAGAGAAGAGAGAAGAAAGCTCTGTCCCTCTCTCCTGAGGCACATCAGACACCAATCCACCCCTAAGTGCACTGTGATTTACCAGAATGGCATAATAGTTACTCCAAGTAACTACTGCAAGACTGCAAGTCAGTGTAAAATCTGCAGTCCTGTGCCATTTTATTCACTGATGTTTATGGAAGGCACCACAGTGGGAAAATATGAGGGTTTCCCCCCAAAAAATTCAAGACTAAACTAGCTTCCATGTACCTTTGAAACAGTTCTTCGTATGTTGTTGCTTGCTTCAAGATTCTGAGCTTTCAGTTTGGAACACATCAAAGTTTTCTTATTCTCAGGGAGTGGAAGCTGTGTGATACCTGGAATTCTGGCTCATGATTGTGAGCCCCAGGTCACTGTCAGCCACAGCCTAGAACGAACAAACACCGGCACGATCCAGTGCTCCACGTAACATAAAGTTCTGGAGCACAAATCTGATGATGGGCAGCTGGAGGAGCTTGGGGGGGCTCAGCCTGGGGAAAAGGAGGCTCAGGGAGGACCTTCTCACTCTCTGCAACTCCCTGAAAGGAGCTTGTAGACAGGTGGGAGTTGGTCTCTTCTCCCAAGTAACAAGAAACAGGACGAGAAAAAATTACTTTAAGTTGAGCCAGTGGAAGTTTAGACTGGATATTAGGGATAATTCTTTCACTGAAAGGGTTGTTGAGCCCTGGCACAGACTGCCCAGGACAATGATTGAGTCACCATCCCTAAAGGGATTTAAAAGACTTGTGGATGTGGCATCCAGGGACATGGGTTAGTGCTGGGGGAAAGGCTGGACTCGATGATCTTGGAGGTCATTTTCAAGAACCCTAAATGATTCCATAATCAACCTACATATCCAATTGCTTTCACTCTGGAGTCCCTGTTTGTCAAGGAAACCTGCAGCCTGGATTACAGCAGTGTAAATGTAAACTATAAACTGTGAACTGCAGCGCAACTACAGAGTGTAAATGATAACACAGGCTGCAGGCTCACAGCTCCACATCTGCTCCTAGTTAAGGAACTCACCAAAGCTCTCAGGACAGACATATCCGAGCCCTTGCACCAGCTTTGCTGTAAAAGAAAAGCACTGAATAGGTGTAGCCCAGCACAGATTTCTCATCCCAGCCAAGAGTCCCAGCGGCTGGAGGTCTCTGAAGCACATCCTGCTTCCTCCCCACCACCCTCCAAACTGAACTTTATCCTCCTTGCAGACACTGCCTGCAGCAGTCCCTGTTCCCTGGCTCAGTAAATATTAATCCAGACGAGGGCATGGGGGAGCTGCAAGTTTGCTGACTCACTAACCAGGCAGCAAACCAGTGCTGGCAGCAGAGTCAGAGCCAGAGAGTGCTGAATCACAGCCACTAACAAGTCCTCCCCGCCCAGCTGAGAGGGGGCTGATGCCATCAAAACATCCTCTGCTCTCTTGGCTTGCGCCACCTCTGCTGGCAGGAGTTGTTCATGCATATTTAAGGGACCTGCTGCAAAACTGAAGGCTGTTTACTCTTCCCCACTGAAGCTGCAGCTGAACTCCAGGTAAGCACAGGTTTCTCCGATGCAGAGAAGGTGGCAAGTGTGCCCCAGGGAGACCAGATCATCCCAGCCAAAGGAAAACAGCTGCTCAGGTACTTGGAACACCAAATTTCTGCACTGATAACGGGATTCATCTCACTTGACTTTGACCTAAGTCTGAGCCAGCTATACCAACATCTTTTTAGGGTGAGCGGTGGGAAACTGATAACTTCAGATGACAACTCACAACTATCTCTCTCACAGGTGTATACACCTGATATTAGTAACTCTCTGAAGGCTTCCACTTCTTCCCCCAGCCCATCGTGGCAGTGAGGTGGCTTGATCACATGTGGTCATCTGGCTTTTAGACACCCTGAGGAAGGGAGATGCTCCCTTAGCCAGATGCCTGGCAAAGACATGAAAGGACTTTTCTTTGGCTTTAATCAGTTTTGATCCATATGAAATCCACTTTGCATGTGTCCCTGCACAGCCCACAGGTCAGCCCATTCCCAATCACTGGACCGTAAGACTCTCATAAGGGTGGCTTTTATTGGCTCTTCCAGGCTGAGCGTGTGTTTTAAAGATGACAAGCTAAAAGGCCATTATCAAGTTCGTTTTATCCTGTTGGAATATAAATGAGATGCAAGATGCAGAAGAGACAAACAGTCAAACTGAGATCAAAGCAGACAGATCCTACAAAAGGAATTTTTATGTGTAGCGAAGTCAAGAACTTTAGTTTGAACTTTTGCCTTGCTCCCAGCAAAATCAGGCACAGACAGCAAGTGTTACTTGATTCAAACAACAAACTCAATCCAAAACAACTTCCAAGGCTCGCAGAGAAAAGAACTGCACATGCCATTGCTATGCCCAGCCATGTCATGTGGGTTTTAAAGAATCAAATTCTGAATTCCTTGTTCTGTCCTTACTCTCACGGGCTTAAAAACTGTCGGATAGCCCTGCCCAACAACCAAGAAATATCAGCTCTGGCCTGCAAAGCACTCCAGTAACACCTGCCAGGCAGGAGATGGTCCTTCAGTCCCACCAGCTGTGTACCCACACATCACATGGAGTGGACAGAACTGCACACAGAGGGTCATAGAATCATAGAATCCCAGAATGGTTTGGGTTGGGAGGGATCTTAAAGATAATCTCATTCCAACCCCCCCCTGCCACGGGCAGGGACACCTTCCACTATCCCAGGTTGCTCCAAGCCCCATCCAACCTGACCTGGAACACTCCCAGGGTTGGGGCAGCCACAGCTTCTCTGGGCAACCTGTGCCAGGGCCTCCCCACCCTCACAGGGAAGAATTTCTTCCTGATATCCAACCTCTCCCTGCCCTCTGGCAGTTTGAAGCCATTCCCCCTTGTCCTGTCACTACCTGCCCTTGTCCAAAGTCCCTCTCCAGCTCTCTTGAAGCCCATTTAGGTGCTGGAAGGTGCTTTAAGGTCTTCCTGGAGCCTTCTCTTCTCCAGCCTGAACACCCTCAGCTCTCTCAGTCTGTCTCCATAGCAGAGGCACTCCATCCCTCAGAGCACCTTTGTGGCCTCCTCTGGACTCACTCCAGCAGGTCCATGCCCTTTTTATGTTGGGGTCCCAGAGCTGGACACAGCACTGTAGGTGGGGTCTGACCAGAGCAGAGAATGGGGACAGAATCCCTTGCACAAGGCTGGGGCACGCTGAGCTTCTCATCCATCACCATCCTCAAACCCTTCTCCTCAGGGCTCCTTTTAATCCATTCTCCCCCCAAGACTGTGTTTGTGCCTGGGGTTGCCCTGACCCAGTGCAGGGCCTTGCCCTTGGCCCTGTTGAACTTCGTGAGCTTTGCATAGCCCCACCTCTTAAGCCAGTTCAGGTCCCTCTGGATGCCATCCCTGCCCTCCAGCCTATCAGCAGCACCACACAGCTTGGTGTCATTGCCAAACATGCTGAAGGCTGATGGGACACTCAGTCCCACTGCCCCTATCACTGAAGAAGATGTTAAACAGCATCAGGTCCAGAGCTGACCCCTAATAGGCAGGTATGACTTGTTTGAGAATGTTCACATTGAAGACACACACTACAGTCTCATACATTTTGCTCACTGAGGCACAAACTGAACTTTACTCAGATTCTCTGATGCTCTGCAAATGCCAAGAAGTAGAGTACTCACTGCCTGCTAAATTCTCAACTTATAACTGCAAGAAATACCTACTAAATCTGAAGAGATTTTAATGCCCTTGGGGGTTGCATGTTTATATACTGATCTCTAGTTCACGTTAGCATGGGTTGCTATTTTCAGTAAATCAGCCCAGGAATTCACTCTTTAATACTCACCCTGTTTTTGCAGGAGGAAAACACACACCATGATCTATTTTTAGGCATCCCAAGCAGGCAAGTCCCAGAAATAAGATGAACAGCACCAGCTAAACATCCACTCAAAGGTGACAATATGAAGATGTGCAGTGGTGCTGCAGGGAGCTCCTTGATCCCCAAGGAGCTGCTGCTGACCAGCTGACAGCTCAGCTCTGCTGCTGTGCTCCCACAGCAAGTGAAGCCTGTTCAAAACACTCAAATCACTGACAGCCAGTCGTGTCTTTGCTACCAGAGGCCAGATCCTCCACCACAGCATGGTTTGGGTTGGAGGGGACCTTTAAAGACCATCTAATCCAACACCCTGCCCTGAGCAGACACATCTTCAACTACATCAATTCCAACACATGTTAGTGCTACAATGCAGTGGAAGTCCTACCTTGACCCTTCCTCATTCAGCTCCTCCACCTCTGCCTCTGGGACTGAGAATATGCACCAGAAAGCAAACCCAAAGTATCTGATGATTTCCTCACCCCAATATCATCACCCCCTCTCTCCACAAGTACTCAGCTGACTGAAAGTAGCAGCATCTTCTGCCACAGTGCTTTTGGAAAGCTTCTTATTTGCTATGTGATTTTACAGACCTGACAACTCCTGCGTCCCTGGGAAGCACAAGGATTAAATTTTCAATTAAAATGAACACCTCAGATTTTCCTTAATCATAATTTGAAACATAAACCATCCACCGGGCAATGATCAGGACACACTGATGTCTCTACAGCTGGCAAAGCAGCTTCTTAAGCTTTTTTTTCTGCTGGAATAGGGAAATATCAAACAGCAAGAAATATTAAACTTCTAATGGAATTAAAGATGTAAAGAAAAAACATGAATTGTGGGCATGGAGAGCTGTTCTTCAGTTTTAATAAAAGAAGTCAGAGTTTCATGGAAACAGCAAATGTATCAACTTTGATGCATCTTCAATATTTTGACATCATAAAAAACAATACATGGATGGGGCTCGGAGCAACCTGGTCTAGTGGAATGTGGCCCTGCCCATGGCAGGGGTTTGGAACAAGATGGTCTTGAAGGTCCCTCCCAACCCAAGCCATTCCATGATTCTGTGATCTGCTCATCAATTGCAAGGCCATGAGGTCATGCCATGAGCTTCCGAAAAACTCCAAGAGACTGGGCGCCAAAATTCCTCATCAAAAGTCTCCTGAATGTCAAACTCTTTCCACGTTTAAGAGCCAAGGAGAAAAGTTCCTACTTCACCCTGGCCACTCTGAAACTCCCTGGCAGTAAAACACAGCAAAAGGAGACAACCAACCCTCAGTCTGCTCAATAAAAAAGTGTAAATCGAGTATCCATGTCAAATATCCAATACAGCCTTTCCAGACAGGATAATAAAATCAGACGCCCAACACTTACATTGTTGGGGGTTTTTTATCCCAAGGAAAACAGCTTAGATGCAATTGCATGTCAGATAATTACTTGCCTTCCCAATGTTTTATTAACAAAGCTGCCAGGAGTGAAAGAGGCTGTTTCCATTTTCTGCTTCTGCAGTTACGAAGTGCCTCTTCTTTACCACAAGAGAGCATTTGAGTGGAGAAAACTTCCATTTTGTGCCTGTCATCGTGACTGCAGAGCATGTCAGTGTGACAGTAAATCACTTCTCATATTTGCTATCTTTTGGGTAGCCAGCAGTTATAATTAGATGGCTTAGGGCTTCTTTTCAGTGCCATGAATCAGAATTGCATAGCAGGCTAGAGATCCAGGGCTGGCTAGTCCCAAAATTTAGCCACCTGTGTGTTCCTGTCTAAGCAGGTTCTGTGGTCGAGGTAGGAAGTTGCACCATCCAATGCTGAAATCCCCACCACCCCAGAAAGCTCACTGGATGAAGAAATGTAACCAATTTTTAGGACAAATCACAGCATGAGATGTAGTTTGTTGTCACGTTAGTGGTGATGAATCACATTTCTCAGCCTCTCTGATTTTAAAGGCTGGGTGCAGAATTCCAGAGCTTTTGAAGCAAGATCTGAAGCTTCAGAAAATATGTGAATAATGACCAGAGTAATCAGAAGTCTTAAAAAAAAAAAAACAAAAAACCAAAAACCAAAACACATCTGTGTGTGAGGATGGAAAGAACTGAGGTCAAACAACTTCAACAAGGCAGAGTGGAGACAGAAAGTCATAGAACAGTTTGGGTTGGAAGGAACCTTAAAGATCACCTTGTTCCATTCATCCTCACGTGAGTTTTCCTGCACAAACGAAAGGATTCATTAGGCACGTCCATGCAGGCAAAGTCAGGACTGAGAGGCTTTGATTGCATTCATGGGAAGTTCAGTGAGACAGGAGGCCAACTGTTAAACAAGGAGAACAGTGAACCACCAAGTGGGATGATGCCAGGCAGAAAATTCCCACTGCTGAAGGTTTTCAAACCGTCTGGGATGCATCAAGTGGAGCTGACCACCTCAGAGCATGGTGACAGAGTTTTCCAAAGGGTGGCCAGGCATTGGAACAGGCTGCACAGAGTGGTGCAGGAATCACCATCCCTGGAGGGATTTGAGAGCCATGTAGATGTGGCCCTTGGGGACAAGGGTTAGTGGTGGCCTTGGAAGTGCTGGGGGAGCGCTTGGAGGCGATGATCTCAGAGCTGTTTTCCAACTTAAATCATTCTGTGATTCACTCAGCCTGTATTAACTGAGCAACACTGAGCTAATAATAAAAAGGTGCTAATAATAAACACGAGGTATTTAATAATAACTGAGCTGACAATAAAAACTGGGGTGAAGGAAACAGGTGCCAGAAGTAGGATGCTCTGTAGAATTCCTAAATAAACATCCTGATACTCACTAGCATCAGACACCTGGTTACAGAAGATTCCCGAGGCAGATGTGAAGTCTTGGGAAAGGCTCCTGTGGCAGAGCATCAGGGCTTCACATGGCAGGAACATGAACCACCCACTGTGTCCCAGTTGCCTTCGGGAGCTGACACTGGACACAGAGTGTTGTAGCATTTGAAGGAGAACAAGGTGACCAAGTCCTGATTCAGTGGGTGGTTTTGGGCTAAGGCCCTACAATGAGATTAATTTCCAGTAGCTCTGAGAGTTAACTCTAAAACCTACTCTCTCACCCCTTGGTTTCTGCTATTTTATTTAAGAGTACTTTTCTATTTTAAGTGCTGATCTAATGCCAGGGTGGCTTTGCTTCTGCAAAATTCCAGATATATTTATTTACTGATGGTGAAATAACAGCCCAAAATCTCAACTGCAAGACATCACCTCCACTCCAGTGCTGCCAGGCCTTGGAGTTAGCAGGTAAATAACTGTGGTGATAAAGGCTAAGCACAAAACACCTTCTAGCACCCACAGAGCCCTCTGAAATCAGTGATGTGCAGTCCATCTGCATTCATCAGCAGGGGTACCACAGAGGATGCTCATGTATCCCAGCAGAAAACAGATCCCATGCAAGTTTAACTTCCTCTCTTGTTCTACCTCATAATTTGGGTCCACTTTAAAAAAAAAAAAAAAAAAAAAAAAAAAAAAAAAAAAAAAAAAAAAAAAAAAAAAAAAAAAAAAAAAAAAAAAAAAAAAAAAAAAAAAAAAACAACAACAAATACAACCAGATGACAAATCCAGCTAGTACTAGTCTGAAAAATAACCAATTCTGAACTTCAAGAGAATTCCTTTGAACAACAGCAATTTTTTGAATTTTCTAGGATAAATTCTCCACAAATTCTTTGGAAAAACAGTAAAATCCTTGCACTATAGAAATTAAAAATTTTAGCACTGAGAAATCTACGACCTATTGTGAGCATTTCTTGTCTAATCTTCACATAATCCTCCCTAATACCTTTCAGTCCAAATCTCTGTTACGTGCAACATCTTATTAGCAAGACAATGAAGATAACACAAGAAAAGTAGACTGAGCAGCATTAGGGGATTAAGGGAGGATTAAACAGTCGTGACACAATGAAAATGTCGAAGCTGAGCATTCACCATAATTAGTCTGGTTCCTCATACCCTCCCTGGGCCAGTTACTCAAGCCCCTGGACTGTCCTGTTGGGCTGTGCTCAGTGTGACAAAGGGTGGAAGGACCCAGACATCACCTCATGACCGGGGACAGTTTCCAACATAAGAAGAGGGACAAGGAGTTCTTGACTTACATGAAAATCTGAGTGTGGAGGAGAGATTTAGATTAAATATTGGAAATTCTTCCCTGTGAGGGTGGGGAGGCCCTGGCACAGGGTGCCCAGAGAAGCTGTGGCTGTCCCATCCCTGGAGGCGTTCCAGGCCAGGCTGGACAGGGCTTGGAGCAACCTGGGAGCAGTGAAGTCCAGCAGCCATCCTCAGACTTGAAAGGCCAGTGTGCTCTATCCTTTAAAAAAAATCCCCCCTAATCTGAAATAAATTCTTATTCAATACTTAAAACCAAGCCTATTTACTGCCACAGAGCCCAGTATTGATCCGGCACTGGTTTAACTTGTCAGAGGTAAATCAGAGCCCGCAGCAGGATCCTGTTAAGTTATTGAAGAGCCCTTCTCCTCATTAGGGAACACACTGTGCTATCAGTACTCTGTTCCCAGCAATTAATCTGGGCACCCGAGCGTTTCCTGACATCCCCTGCTAACTACTGGCATCTTTGGGCTCAAGGTGACCCTCTGCTCTCAGTTCCCGTGTGACAGCACGGATCATCAGCGGGCAGGAACGGGCAGAGCAGGTCATGGACACGTTCCCTGAGAGACTCAGCAGGGGGAAGCACAGCTTCCCACAGCCTGTGGAACACACAGTCTTTTAAAAAAGGCTTGTTTCTAACACCTCGACACTCATGTTAAATGCAGGAGGAGTTGCTGCTCACTTTTCCAGAATCTTTCAGTGCCTGGAATCCACGTGCCTGGAATCCAGTGAAAAGACAAAGGGTTTTTAAATACCTTTTTTTTTTTTTTTTTTAATCTCCTAATGACTCCCTCTGGCAATGTTTTGCCCCCTGACAATGTTTTGCCCCAGCCCATGCAACAAATCAGGGCACAAGAGCTGATTTCCAGCGTTTCTGAACAGGCACCACATCCTGCCCACTGCACCAGTGCAACAAAAGGTCTTCTCCCCAGAAAGTGCTGGTTGGGGAACAGAGGGACCATGATAATATCATAGAATAACAGAATCACGAAACGACAGAAGGTTGGAAAAGTCATCGAGTCCATCCATTAACCCAGAACTACCATGTTTACCACTAAACTCTATCCCCAGGTGCCACATCCACGTGCTGTTTGAACACTTTCAGGGATGGTGATTCCACCACTGCCCTGGACAGTCTGTTCTAATTCCTGACCACTCCTTCTGTGAAGAAATTTTCCCCAATACCTCATCTAAACCTCCACTGGTGCAAGCAAGGGCAGTTTCCTCCTGTCTTGTGACTTGTTACTTGGGAGGAGATACCGACCCCCACCTGGCTCCAAACTCCTGGCAGGGAATTATAAATCCTGGTTCTTAAACCTACACAGTGCCAAGTGCCATGCAGACCTCATACAGCAAGGACTGGTCACCCTGAGGCCTTAACACACAGCTGGGTGTGTTCAGCATCTCAGAGGGTGGGTACATCTGCTGGCACTCACGGCTGCTGTGGGCTCATCCCTCCCTGCCACATCCCACCAGCTCTCCCGGGCTCGGCCTCCAGCGTGGCCAGACACTTGGAGCTCTGGGAACTGGCACTATGAAACAAGGCTGGATTGTGACTTAAACTGGTTACTTTTGGGGGATTGAAAATGCAGGAGTCCAACAGCAGGCAGCAGTGCAACACTGAAGGAATGTGTCCCCTGAGCAAGCTGGGCTAGTGGAAAGTGTCCCTGACCATGGGACACTTTAAAGTCCCGTCCAATCCAAGCCATTCTATGACTCTATGAAAGACACCACCCTCCTCAGCAGGAAATTAAAAAGGCTGCAAACTTCGTGGCAAGTTTCCCAAGCCTCAGGCAGGGAAAAAGACCCAGATAAGGGCAAGGAAAGAACAAAACATCACATTTCCAGGTGTGGTGTTCTCCCTCAGAGAGAACTCCCTTGGAGAAGGGAGATGCAGCAGTACCAGCACTGCTGGATGCTCCATGGGAACATCTGGAAGAAGGGATCTTTTTGAGAACAGCACTCCAGGGACAATGGCAATGCAGTAGAATCCCTGGCAGAGCACAGAAACTCTTCTGCCTCTCACAGATGTGTCCTGACAGCAAGAAAACTTTGCATTAGTTTCTCATGCACATAAAATGCCTGTAAGGCCTCTCTCTGCAAGAACTTGGTACAAATGGAGATTCCAGGGAGGGCTCAGTCAGACTGAGAACCTTTTTTACTCCCTCTACCAAAACTTCAAGTCTGGTGAAGAAAAAAAAAAAAAAAGACCCAGAAAAAAAAAGGGAAAATAGATCTCCATGTGTTCTGCTCACCCAAGCCTCCTGAGCTTGCAGGCTTGCACTGCTGTGGTTTACTGGGCAAGATCTGTATTTACTGGGCACAAAAACTGCGCTAATGATGCAAATATCCAGTGAACTCACTCTGGGGAAACTCAGGTCTCCCTGTACTGCTGGAGCTCTGTTCCAAGTGGAGCTGGCTGATCTCTCTCACAGCGCACTCTCATTTGAACAGCAGCTTTCCCCTCAGGGATTGTCCCACAGCTGGTTTTACTCTGCAATATGCCACCCAGGATGGCTTTCCCTGCTCCAAGGGATCCTATTCCAGGAGAGCTTTTCCAGCTATCATCTCCTGGGGTTTGTAACAGAAGTGACTCAGCATTAACCTGCCTAATTACTTCAAGAAGAGGTTACAGAGGGTTTCATTCCACTTGTTCTTCTATCTTTCCTTTCCCTTTTAGATATATTCCCTTGTAGGGTCTGTCTACTGAGCACAAGTTACTGAGTTCCAGGCTCAGGAACTCCCAGTCCCCACCAGCCCAGATCCACCACGAAGGACCCCAGGAGGATGAAGCAGGAGAGGGCTGGAAACAAGAGGGTGCAAGATAAAGCTTTCAGAAATCCCAGAAGTCAAATCCATCTCTAACCTCCTCTTCCCGTAATCCCTGCTTGCTTAAAGCGGCTGTGTAAACACTCCTCCCGAAGAGGGAAAGGCTGTGCTGGGAGAAGGCACAGGAAATGTAGAGTGAGGCAGCTGCTCTGCCTCCAGCAGAGCTCCGAGCAGTTGGAGGAGGATGCCAAGTCCTCCTCTCGGCGTAGGAGCACACGGGAGGCTCTGGAGGGAGAAGTGGAAGGCTCTTTGAGCTAACAAAGAAAAACCTGTTTGGGATGCTCTGCATGCAAACCTCTTTCTGCTCGATACTGGCTGCATGTTTGGGTTTTGTAGAGCAGAGCCCTGGGTTACACAGCTGCACAAAGGAGAAATCCAGCAGCCACATCCTCTGAGGCTTTTAATCATCCTCTACCTGTGCCTTCCTAACCAGGGGCACAATTTAATTACAAAAGCTGTGCTAGGAAAAGCTGCCAGAAACACAGTCAAAGGCCCAAAACTATTTTTCATGGTGGCAGGTAAAGCAACTATTTCTCTTTGCGGTGTCAACAAGCATCTATCAAACCAGCCCCTCTTTTGTCATTCCTTTCCTTCGTGGCTCCAGCTGCAGCTCCCTCTATAACTCCGCTCGCAGGCAATCACCACTCGGGGTTTTTTGATAAAGCACAAAGCAAATTGAAAGACAAAAAATTATGTCAGCACTCTGGTGAGATATGGCCATTTCTCCTACTCGCAGAGCCCGTGTTTTTCCAACTTATCCCGGAGCAAGGAGAACCCATAAGGAGACCTCAGGAGAACAAATCCATCCCGAGCCACAGGTAAAGCACTCCCGGAGTCCACTCCTTTATGATCTTCCTGCTGTGTTTATGGAACTTCCTAATCTAGAAAAGACTAATTGTTTCCCTGCCTGTTTCCCAATTCCTGCCTGGCTCAGCAGCCTTGGAGGCGTGCAGGTGAGGGCAGGCTGCGGAGCTGCCAAGAGATCCATCCTTCGGCTCCCAGCAGCCTGTCCTGAGGGCAGAGCATGCATCAAAACCAGGTCCCAAAGCAACAGGCAGGGTTCCCAGCACCAACCCAACCTGTCTCAGCCTTAACACAGCCTTGGCTGTGCTGCTCACAGGTGAGTCAGAGCACGGCACAGGCACGTGCTGGCTCCTTGTGTCCCCAGCCAGGCCAGGAGTGGTGGTTAAAATGGTTTTAGTGAAAGTCTCTACCCCAGGAAGGAAAAATATAGAGCTGTATATAAGCTGTATATGTAATGCTGCTTTCCCCAGCATTAAAAGCTGTATTTTGATTGTTTTATAGCAGGGGACCAGCTCCTCGATACAGGAAGCAATCCATAAAATAATCTGCACCTCTAAAGTGTTTTGTTTTGCACTGGTGGAATTCTGACTGGAAACTGTGATTTCAACTGTCCTTATCACTGGGGTAATGCCCATAGAATCACAGAATGGTCTGGATTGAAAGGGAACCTAAAGATCATCTAGTTTCAACAGCCTGCCATGGGCAGGGATGCCATCCACTAGACCAGGCTGCTCCAGGCCTCATCCAAAACACACAGAGTCTCCTGAGAGAAACACTTCCAATGATTGAAAGAGAATGGAGCTGGCACCACATTAGGATAATTACAAGAGACAAAGTTGTGTGGTTACCTCCAGCCAAAAGTCACCAGCAGCAGATCTGAAATGTTCAGATCGGGGAAACAGTTCCAGCTTTTGTCAAATGCCCACAACCACATTCCACAGAAGCCAGAGGGAAATGACAGATGATTCAACAACTTGCAATCTTTCACTGCAGGGATGTGAGTCTATGGACACTCATTGAGAATCTCATATTACCTTTTACACACAGAAGGGGCCCAAAATCCCTCTGCTGCTCGGTAAGGGACTGACCTGGAACAAAATTCCAACCTCTCCACAATTTAGTCTCTCCACCAACAACACAGTGGTGGAGACCAGGCTCTTCCATCCATACCCAGGACCCAAATAAAAAAAGTGACCTGATTTTCAGGAGCCCTGAGCATCACAAATCCCCATTGAAATCAAGGATAACAAGATTCAGCACCTTGGAAAACGAGGACATGCACACTCTTGAGGTGGCTGGGCACAGATTTAGAAGCGCGATTGAAAATCTGGCCTGCCAATTTTACTCTCCAACAAACTGCCTCTTATTTATAGCTCAGACTGTATCGAGTATAGCACGTAGTATCCACCCAGGAACTGGGGTGAAAGGCAAGAATGAGGACAAAAATGCAAGAGGTGTTTAAAAAGCTTTAAAGAAGAGAGCAGGGGGAGGGAAAGCAGCAATTTTGTTCGAGCAAAAATACGCCGGATATTTGAGAAGACGCAGAGTTGAACACACAGGGCAGGGAGTGGACCAGTGGTCAAGGCATGCTGAGGGTGCTCAGAGATACAGACCACCTGATAACTTAGGCAATGCTGTGATCCAGAAGGTGAGGCTGAGCCAGGGAAGGTGGAAACTGGGTATCTGCAGAGTACCAAACATTAGTGAGCTTGCCCAGCAGCTGATCTGAAGCCTCTAACAAGCTCTGCTGATGGAGCTGATGCTTACAGAACTAGGCAAGGATTTGGAGGAATCCCTGCATGGGTCTCACATCCTAAACTCCCCTTAAGTCAAGTCTCATTTCCAGATTGAGGCCTGAGCAATATCCCTCTCACAGCCCATAAACACACATGTGAGCAGAGAGGCAAACTTTGGGCTCCTGTGTCCAAACATTTGCGCCCCCAGGATCATCCTTCCCTTTGTAAGAGAGAGCAAAAAAACTTCACATTATGCAAATTTTAAAGGATTGGCTATTCACTGGCATTGAATTACAGCCAGGTGTGAATAAGTGAAGCAAGTGTAATTCCACCCATCTAGCTCACATCTCCACAATGGCACCAAATTCAGGAACATCGAATCATAGAATCTGAGAGTTATAAGTCATTTAGGTTGGAAAAGACCTCTCAGATCATCGAGTCCAAGCATGAACCATCGATTATTTTTAATCTGTGTTCCGTAGGGAAGATGCTTTCCCTGCCAGCTTCCTCTCCAGATTCTCTTAGGGTTAACTAGCGGCAAAGAAACCTTGGAGGTACAACCACGGCTGATGCCTGGTCTGCCTTTCCAGAGGCGGCTGCGCTCCGAGATTCCCTCTCCTGCCCATTCACACGTGTTTCCACTCGTGGGTGCACCTCAGGAGAGTCCACAGCTCCCTCTTGTGTCACTAAAGCACTGCCGGCACCGTGAACCCTCCCGGCCACCCTTTGGGCCTTGGACACCTCCCCTCCAAGCACCAACTCACGCCGCTCGCTCCACAAATTCCCTGGAAACCCGCAGCGCCTCCCAGTCCAGCTGCAGCTCTCCTGTTTTTTTACGCCTCCTGCTCGCACACGGCGCTTTCCAGGCTTCAAGGTCGTGGATCTGGGTGTATTTTCAGGAAGGCAGGAAGAGCCTGTGGTGACAAACTGCTGTAATTCTGCACCTGATGAAGCCGCTGGGTTTGAGGTTTCGAAGTGCATTTCAAGTCGATCTGGGAGAATAGTGTTCCTCACATTTTATGAGCCTAAATTATTCATTATTCCAAAGAAAAGTGCAATTTAAAAAAAAAAAAAAAAAAAACATTTCAAGAGCTAGGAACAAATTCAGAGAGAAAGGAATCAAAGATGCCCCCAAACACCCTTATTTGAAGGGAAACGTGCTAAGCATCCTGCTTTTTGCAGCACAGAGCTGTCAGACTGCCTGACCACAGCTACATTAAAACTGTATTTTCACTGGCACTCTCTCAATGAGGCTTTTCACGCAATGTCCCTTTCTAATATTCCTCTTCGAACCCAGAGGAAGTGCAGGACCAGCTGAATCAGAGCCAAGATGCCATTTGTATCCATTTTTGCCCATTTCCTCTCAGTTCAGAGCACCAATTAAGTGTTACCAGCATGTATTAAATGGAATTAGGCTGTTGTTGAAAGGCAGCGACAGAAGGAGAGGAGATCTCTACGCTGTGCCGTTCTGCGCCGAGCAGCTGGACTCTGATGGACATCAACCAGCTATCAGTGCCCAACAAATGATCCTCGAGGATCACGTGGCCACACAGGTAATGAACCCTGCAGGAAAGAACTCCTCCTCAAGGTGACCCACCACAGAACGAGCAGGGGAGGATGGTCATGCCAAATACATCTGTGAGAACCGGGAGCTGGCAGGACAACAATGGGCTTGTGCCTTTGATCTCTGCTACATCAGGAGCTGGGCACTGCTGTGCCTTCAAAATCAGTGATGGAAGACGTGGAGGTGCAGGGCAGGACTGATCCCATCAGCCCTCATGACTTCACTAACATGGCCAGACTTTTGACTGATATTAAGCGACTTTATTTTGCTCCATCCTCTAGAAACTCTTATCAAACAGGGATTATTCTTGCCAACTCCTTATTACCACAAGCTGTTTGTTATAGCTCTGGAGCTTTTGGAAATTTCATCCTATTTCCAGGGCTTTATCACCTTCCAAAACTGCTCCTTTTTAAGCCAATGTATCTCATGCTGGCATTCAGCCTGGAGGTGAATTTCTTTGGAGAGTTTAAGTAAATCTGTTCAGCATTTTCTTTATGATTATCAGGGTACATAGCAGCACAATCCTTCTGGTGACGTATTTAATGCTTGCTTTGCTTCAAAAGGAACTCTGTCACAGAAGACCTTTAGGGGTTTTGGTGAGAGCAAAATCAGGACCCTGAATTGCACAACATCAAGAGACAAAGCTGGAAAATCTGCGGCACCAACTCCAGCTCTCTCCCTTCCAGTAAAGTGTGTTTCAGCCTATGCTGTGGAACAACAGAAGAAAAGTGATGCAGAAAAATACTAGAATGGGAAAACGCAGTTACTCCTCCAGGAAAGCCAGATAGTGTTTATATGAAATTTTCTCTTTAAACCATAATTTTGAAACAGAACCTTTTGGGTGCACATGCGGCATGGTGGGTCACTGCCTTTAAAATGTACAATCATGAGAGGAGATTAGTGCAACCAGGGAGACACGGCTACAGTTTTCTCTGGGAACAATAATTGACTTCCTCGATTTTGTGGCAATTAAAATATTAAACTGATTTAGAGAGAGAAATTTTAATGGAAGTCTCTGACTTCACTGAAGTGTCAAGAGGTTAGGTCATTATTTACCTTTCCTTTTCCCTTTAGGAAATTTTAAAGGGTGACTTTTATTTTTCTTTCTTTGCATAGCGCTTAGTCTTAGCAAGAAAAGTGCTGTAAACTGCTAGTGTTAATTATCCATACACCATGTTAAAGTTCCCTTGAGTATTCAGCTGACATTGAAAACTGAAGTAGAAATTTAGGGTTTTTTCCAGATTTGGGACTTTTCACTGGTCACTCACCCACTAAAAATGCTACACGGAAATTACGTGGCTCTGAGACTGGTCACAGACACAGGCTGGGTGAGCCAGAGCACACAAGAAACACTAGATTTGTACCTAAAGGGTACCACACCAGGACTATAACTCACCTAGAGCAGCTCTGCTGAAAGCTGAGAGCCAGCTCTGAGGAAGTATTTAGTGTGATGATTTGAGCAAATTTATGTGGCAGTTAATAGACCATTGATTGTGGACGTTTGGCCAAAACTCCAAAGGAAATGAGCATAAACCTCCCTAATACGAAATTTTTCGATGGTGATTATTATTAGTTCGACAGACATCACACTTAAAACAGCCAATCTCAGCTCCTACAAATCACCATAAAAGTGATGTGAAACATGTTTTACGTTGACTCTGCTGTCTGCCAGCTCTCCAAGACCTGGTGGTGGCCACCAGTGCTGTGAGGGTACCGACCTCAACACCTCAGCAGCTGAACCACCTCCACAATTCTCTTCTCTAACCCATCCCTGCTGCAGCCCAGAACCACGCCAAGCCTGTAAGGGGTCTTGAGGGCACCACCTGCAATATAATTTCATTTCAATGCCCCTCTCCCCCCCCCAGAAAAAAAGTTATTCTTCAAAGCTCCAGCTCTGAATCCTGGAACAGGACTAACAAGACACCTCCAGAGGTCCCTCGATCCATTTCTCCAGCACAGCAGAGGGTCCACTCAGCCTTGCAGGAGGGTGATGTGAGCTTGACCTGCTAGTTAAACCCTCCAGAAACAACTTCAAAATCTGCTGGAGAGATTCACTGTCCTGAGGAGGTAACACAACTCTGCCTGACTGCAGCTTAAGCCTTTTACTTCCTGTCCCGTTCCCTGTGCCCACCACAAGCAATGCAAGTCGACCACCTCAGTCTGGGAGAGTCTGCAGCCTTTTCAAGCTTTACTGATGCTCCAACAGCCCTCCACGCTCCAAAATACTGAGTGTGCATCAGATTAGAGCCGTGGTAATGCTCTCACATGTGGCCATGGGCAGGCTATAGCTGCTCCTGACGGCAGCAAGGGAGGAATTTTCAGCTGTGCTTCAGAAACACTGAAATAGATGAGTGCAGTGGTCACACTGTGAGTTCTGAAAGCAAAATCCAGGAGGGAAACTGCTGCCCTCACATAAGCAAACAGGCTTTTTAAGTTTGACAAATGCAGCTCAGCTCACCCCGAAAGGTATTTCCCTGTAAATTAATTGATGAGGGAGGGACAGACACTGAGCAAGATTTACACAACTTGAAGAAGGAGTTTCCTTTTCTAATACCTAACCTAAATGTCTCATGATATATGTGTGTTTATATATCCCATGATATATGTGTGTTTAGCAAATAAATCCCAGGAGTCAGTGCAAATTCCCTTTTGACTTCAAGGAAAATATTGAGGGTCTGTGTTCTGCTTGTTAGCAGAGGGTGTTGCTTCATTCTGCTTTTCATCATTAAGGTTGGCAGGGATCTCTTGGTGCTGGAGCACAAACGTGGATACCTGATCGTGGAAAGACCCCATCCCATGGCAGTCAGCAGGGAGAGCTCACCTGCACAGCAAGCACTGGGCTGAGCTCAGCTGCACAAGGCACTGACAGCTCCTCTGTCCTCGCAGGAAACCAGATCCCCGGGTAGTAAATGGATCAAACCACTCATTGTTGTCTTAAGCACAGACACTCCCACAGCCACATTACCCAAATTAGGAATCTGTCGTAACTGGGACAGTCAGCTGGCAGATGTACATGTGGTATTTATCTGCCTCGTGTGGGAATAGGGAAAAAAAAATCAGACAACTAATTCCTGAGAGCTGTTCTACGATCCACCAGCAGAGAAAGCCAAAAGCAGCCCAACACCACCACAGCTGCCTCCCTTGGGAGGGAACTCAAGGTTGGTAGGTATCAGTAAAGTTATAAAGCATCACAGACCCGTTCTTTGAAAACACAGCTACTGAACAACATTAACCACCTACATAATCCACCAATGTGCACACTGACCCTCTGTTCATCGGTGCTCTAAACCATCTTTACCAAAGTCTGTGTGAACAGTTTCTTGCCGACTTTCCCTGGGTTTGGGAAACCAAAATCTCTATTTTTTTCCTTCCAGTTTTCCAGAGTGAGCAGCTCTGGTGCTTACAGGCCCTCTAAAAGCCACCATGTCTGGCAGTCCTGACCTGCTCTGCTCCAGGGGTCTGGCTCAAAATCCTTTCAGCTCCTGGATTCATTTGCTTCACTGATCGCTGAGCAAGGCATGAATCAGGAGGGGATGAAACGGTGCCAGGTTAAAAAAACTGGGATGCTTCACGTGGCTCTTAAACAGGCATCACAAGTAGCACCTAACAGAGAGTGACAAACAAGACTATGGTCTGGGGTAATTTTAATCATTTAAGTTTTGTTCCTATGCAAACAAATTTTAAAAAAAAAAGAATTAAGAAAACGCTGCCCCACTGAAAACAATGGCAGTTCTAGTATTTACCTTGCTGGACTTAGGACTTGGCTCCAGATATCTGTTTTTTCTGCCAGCCAACATCCCACAGAGGGCAACACACTCCCAGGCAAAACCTAACTGTTTAGATTCTGGTTTTCAGGAAACTTTGGGAACGGGAGGGAAGACCAAAGAGCCTCATTGCAGTTTACACATCAGCCAGAACAACAACCAAATTATTCTGGGACTCTCAAACCTACCACGTGAGAGGGCTCTGTGCCAGAGAGGCCTGTTTGGAAACAACCTCGGTGAGTGCCACAGCACAGCCAGATGAGCACAGTGACCCTTGGCTCGCGAGCCTGTGGTACAACCAGCACCAAGAAGAATTGAACTCACTCTTCTCCTTTCTGTTTTTTCCTAGAAATCTGGCTCAGTGCTTTAGGGCAACATATGTCAAGGCCAAATTTTTGTCTAGGGAAAGAGCCACGAAGCTCCACTTCATTACCACTTGCGTTACAGGAGCTGACCCTGCAAGCTCACCAAGAAAAGCTGATTCCTGGGGTGAAGAGGCTGAGTGTAAAGAGATCCAAGAGAAATAAATGGAAAAGAAAGAAGGTCTAACTGTCTTCATTTCACAGAGGTGGTAGTGACATAATCAGGAAATTAAGCCCCATGCACCCTCAGAGTTATCCATGCACTTTGTTCCCACCAGCTGAGATACCGGTGGAGCCCACACACCCTTTCCAAGGATGAAGGCAGGTCAAACCCAGAACTGGGCTGAGACCTCACTGCTATCCAGTGACTTCATCACAAATCTGTCCTCTTCCTCCTCCTGCCCCAATAACTCAAATTAAAAAACCAAAATCAACAAAACACTTAAAAACCACCCCATACTAGTCAGTCCCGAAAAGAGATTTACAGTCTAAGGGTCAGTGTGAAACTTATAATTGCCAGAACAAGACAACTACAGCAACAGCCAAGTGAACCCTGTAAAGGCTTGAAAAGATCCCATCCTGACCCTCATCACTGCTCTCCAGTGCATCTCATGACAGGGAAGTGAGATGAACTGCCTTCCCCTTGGCCATATAGCCTTTATTAAAGTAAGAGGGAGCACTCACTCCCTAGAAGGCTCCAGAAACTCTAATCACAACTTCCAGTTCCAAAGAAAATCCACATACAAACACCCTGTATTAGGAAAGATAAGATAAAATCCTCTGTACTGGAGGCATCATTGAAATAATGTGATTACAGTAATTAGGAGCACATCAGTAGGTAGCTTTGCAAGCAAGAATCTTTTACAGATGCCTCAAGGGACATTTCCTAAGCCGTGCTTTGTTAAAAACAAACAAACAAACAAACAAAAGACCCACCAAAACCAAACAGCAACAACACCAGCTGATTTGGGAGCTATGCATTGCAAAAGCTGAAATGGGGCTGATAGTCAGAAAATAACAGACCTTTATCTCTGAAAAAGGAACAGTCTTTAATGTGCAACACCCCAAAATCACCAGGCACTTTGAAAACTTGCTCTGCTCCCTGCAAAGCCATAATGAGCATCTTCCACCCCCCGTGGCCATGGGAAAATAGGATCTGTTCCCTGATCCCACATACCAACAGCAGAACACTGAGGACACCACTAATCCACCCCCTCCGAGTCCCACAGTGGCAGGGATCACAGCCAGGGCAGGAAAAGGCAGCACAACCCTCCGAGCTGTTATTCCCTGTTCCAGCCCAGGCCCCAGCCTGGCAGATGCCAGCAACCAGAACAGGATGCATTTTAAAATGAACTTACAGAGTGCTCAGCTCAAAACTTTATGGATCAGTGCTTCAGTGAGGAAAACCACTGCAGTTGGGGGATGTGCACTCAAACCCTCTTGTTTATTAATACTGGTGCTTAACTCCCTTCCATGCTGATCCAACGATCCGAGCAGCCTCCCCACACATGATATCCATGTTGTTTTGGCTCTCCATGCCAGGAGCAGGCACGGTGGATGCCAACCAGAAGGCAGGAGCTTCATTTTTTGCTGTCTGTGGATACTGCGAGTTGACACGAACAACAACTGACAGGGAAGTGCGGGAGGAATTAAGGTTTCAACTGCTTTGAGGGAGGAGGGGCAGTGAAAGGAGGATCACCCAGCTGGAAGCGCCTGGGAAAGGGATGGAGCCGGCAGGTCAGGGAGAGGTGATTGGCAGGAGCAGAGCTGGAAGAGTCTCACGATACCCACGTTCGGGTCACGCTCCGCGTTGCAGAGTCAGAGCTCATTTCCCAGTCTTCCTCCTCTCTTTTCCCCCTCCCCTCCCGCATCAGTTGTCAAAGTTTCCTCCCCAGCAGAATTTGATGCCAATGTTTTCAAAATCTATTGCTGCCTCAAACCCCAGCCAGCAATCCGAGGGCACTGACCAGCGCCGCACAGGAGGAAGAACAATAAAGAGACTGCTCTGACTTCAGCACCTGTTTACCAGTTCCAGAGGCTCAGGCGAGTTTTCTGAGCTCAACAAACGTGAAGTATTTCAAGCCCTTTTGGCATTTTTCTCCCAGCTTTTCTGTCTGTGGAAGCACAGCCAGGCATATCAGAAGCAGGCTGACACGTCAGAGCAGCAGCCTTTCCTCTCCTCGCTGTGTGATCCACCATAACACGCACTCCAGGAAGCAAAAGTAGGAAGATCTCAGGGTGATCATCCTGAAAACAAGAGCCAGACTGGTTAGGAACTTGTGCACAGCGGTGACCCAGCTGAGAGATGTGTGAGTTTGCATCTAACACGGCTTAGGCCTTTGGTCTTGTGCACGCAGGCAAAGGCAAAGAATGCAGCTTCAGCTTGGAAAAGAGAAAAGAAAAACACTCTCTAGTCTGTTAGGGAAGCTTGGGGGGGGGGGTTGTTTGTTTGTTTTCTTCAGAGGGAATGGGTGGTCTCTTTTTTTTCCATTATGGCTGTGAATCCCATTTGGATCTGACATCACAACTGACCAAACCCATCGGGTCTCCGCTTCAACACCTTTCATGTACAGCAGGGTTCAACAGCGTCCCAGGACAGGACTTTTGTCCCGCTCCAGGTGGACTCCAAACCCCAAAGCAAGGGAGGTTTGGACAGAATGTGTAACCGTGTATCACATCTGACAAACCAGCACCCCGCTGTGATAGCCATGATCAAACAAACCCAAGTGGGAACACTTTCTGATTCAAAGTGTTTTTTCATCAAGGCAGAATTCCATGGTAAGGTTTCCCCAGGGTGCCTGATGAAAAGCAGGAGTTTCAGGTCACTTCTGCTGGCACAGAGTGAAAACACAGAGTGAAAACATTCAGGAAAACTCACTTCTTTTTTTTTTTTTAAACACAGCTGCTTGCTGTGGAAGTCACCCAGCTTAGCACTTGTGTTCTCACAGACAGTTAAGAACAGAGACACAAAGCAGAGCATCTTGTCAGTCCTGAGAAACAGCTCCATGGGTTTGCCTTCTGGTATTAAGACTCACCACGGAGGTTTGGAGACTCAACAGGAGATGAGATTTTTAAGCAGAGATCTGAGAACTGAGCAAAAAGGATGTGGCTGCTGTCCCTCCTTTGTGCAAAGGGCAGTGGAGGGGAAAGTGTGAGTGTCCTTTGTGAGAAGTTGTCTTGAACAGTGAAGGCAACGAAGAGCAGCACTGCAGAGCGAGGACAGCCAGGAGGTCACAGGCAGGACATGGAGAGGTCAGCAGAGCCCTCACAAGGCAGGCACACAACTCACATCTGAGGCAGTGGGAAAGAAAGAGCTAAAAAGAACAAAAATGCAGTAGCTTCACCTCACCAGGGCACAAGGAGCCTTGCTACTCCAACTGGATTTTCTTACTCATAGACTTGTTAAGTTTTTCTCTCTCTCTCTCTCTCTCACTTGCAGAGCTGTAGCAGTGATGGATTTCAGCTCTAGGCACATCATTTGTGACCAGGGTTAACCACGATCTCTATTATGATTTTTTTCTTCCCATGTGCTGCTCACATTGGCAGAACACGACCTTTCTGCACCACAGTGCTACATCCCTTCCTGTGTATTCCCAGTGTCTTGCAGCTTATTTGTTCACAACGGACACAACACTAACGTATCGTAACGTTTGGTGATGAGTTTCCAAGCATTTCTCTCTGACAGATCTGAAACTGAACCCATCTGGAGACGAATCTCAGGGCTGACAGCGTGTGCCTTGTTGTCTGTGCAGAGGTTAAGGCTTGTTCTGGTCTCTAATGATGACTCCGAAGAGATAAAGAGCGACAGCTCCTAAACTGCAGAGCAGAGCCCCTGTGCAGGCTCTGACCCGGCTCTGGCTGCTTGGTGCATCTCTGCTGCCACACAACAGCCACGGAGTGGCAGACGAGGCATCCTGAGAGCACATCACAACCCCCTCAGGCAGCTGACAGCCTCACACAGCTCCTGCTGCACCGGCCTCCCTGCCCTCGGCACAAGGAGTCAGCACCATCTCAGCAATTGCTGCGCTGCCCAGAGACACAAAAGATCGTGAGAAGCCCTCGGATAACTCTAGATTTTGCAAAAAAAAAAAAGCACCTACTTGCCCAGCCAGCCTTGTACAACCCCACCCCAGTGATGATGGCATTCTAGCAGCCTGTGTGTAAGTTTGTAAAGCCAACGCAGAGCAGCTCCACTGTAATTAAGCAGCAGTGAATTACCACAGGGAGACAGAGTTTTTGGCAGCAAACCCCAAACTTCCATTTAGCTGAGATACAACCACTCTGTTCTCCAGAGAGCAAAAGGCAAAAAGTGACCTTCAAGTCACAGAATCACAAAATCACAGACGGGTTTGGGTTGGATCATCCTGAAAACCATCCAGTTCCAACCACCTGCCATGGGCAGGGAGGCCTTCCACTAGAACAGGTCGCTCCAAGCCCCATCCACCCTGACCTTGAATAGTTGCAGGGATGAGGGATCTCTGGACAACCCGTGCCAGGACCTCACCACCCTCACAGTCAAGAATTTCTTCCTAAGACTTAACCTAAAACTCTCCTATTTTAGTTTAAAATTGGTCCCCCTTAACCTTTCACTATCTGCCTATGTAAAAAGTCACTCTCCTTTTTTCATAAGCCCCCTTTAGGTACTGGAAGGGGGGTCTAAGACATCCCTGGAGCCTTCTCTTCTCCAGGTGAACACCCCCAGCTCTCCCAGCCTGTCTCAGGTGCTCCAGCCCTCAGAGCATTTTCGTGGCCCTCTCTGGACTCACTCCAGCAGGTCCACATCTTTCTTATGCTGAGGGTATAAGTAGGGTCCACAGGCAGAGTCAGCAGCTGCCAAAGGCCCACTGCCCCCCACCACACTGCAGGATGGGGCTGGGCTGGCCATACTCTTGTGGCCCTGGTCCTCAGTGCCTTATCCCTCTTCTTTATTATCCCACAGCACCTCTTCCAGCACAGATCCGCTGCTCAAAGTCACCCTGTCTGAATTGTACTTAAGCCACATGCAGCTCAAAAACCTCAGGCTGACCACACTAATTGCAGGATTCTGCCTTACATAAAACCTGGGGAAAGATTCCTCACCCTGAGGGTGGTTGGGCACTGAACAGGCTCCCCGGGGCAATGGTCACAGCACCAAGGCTGACAGAGCTCAAGCAGCATTTGGACAACACTCTCAGGCACATGGTGTGATTTTGGGGGGTTTCCTGTGCAGGGCCAGGGGTTGGACTCCATGGTCCTTGTGGGTCCTTTCCAGCTCAGGATATTCTGTGGACTGAGCCCCTTTTCCGTACTACACTGAGGGTGATTTGCACATATAGGCCATAACCCAAATACCCTGGCGTTCCACCTAGAGTCAGCAGAAAGAGCTGGCTTCAAACAAAAGCCACGTTATCTTCTGGGAAATATCTGTGCCACAATATGCATGAGCCAGAAATAAACACTTCAGTAGAAACGAAACTGCCTCCGGTACCAGACAGCTACTGTCAGTCCCCCCGCTCCATCTCTCCTTGCAGTTCTCTGCCTTCCCACTAGTACTTCCCTCCTTGGCTGTCCCATGGCAATAGGAACGGGCTGAAACGCACTTCTCACCCAAACAAACTTGATTATGTGCTTTAAATCGCTGAACTATAAATATTAGGCGAGCTGCATGAAATCTTAGCTAGCTCCTATTCCAGCGCTTGTCTCTCCGTGGGAATTCGATGGATGCCTGAACTTCTCCTTTCAAGTCACGTAAAGGCAAGGAGGGAGGGCAGGCAGCTCGTCTCCACACAACCACCACGAGAACGCCGGGGAAGAGCCGGATTGCAAATGTCAAAATAAGCGATCGGTTTTGAAATACGGGGGAAAGTTCACCCCGATGATCCTGGCGCTGAAGTACTTACATAACGTGGAAGAATAAGAAAGAAGGAAAAGCATTCTCCAACTTCCCCTCGTTTGGTGGGGCGATGGCAGACGTAATTCGCCTGCAAATCCCACCCCTGTCAGCCCAGCCCGATGAGCCGGCAGCGTCCTCATGGCACAAACCACTGCCTGCAGCAGAAGGGAGCTCGGGAGGGTTTTGTTTGGTGTCTGCCTCTGCTACAGACGCCCTCCCAACTCTGTCCTAATTTATTCACCTCTCTGCAACTTCCTTGACTGCTTTTGGATGCTCCTGGGGCAGGATCTGTGTCTAAAAGTCAAGCACAGGAACGGTGCTTCGGCACAACGCGCTTCACATTTCAGAGGCGGCCTCTCAGGCGTTGCCACAACAGAAAGGAGAGTAAATATTTGCTGTAATTCTTCAGTACCGTAGGGTTTGACCTGTCAGATACTGATGCAAAAGCAGGTCAAAAAAACTGGAAGCCCCACAGGCTGACAGTCCCCCAAATTTGATCTCGTGTCCCTGTGGGAAGCCGCTGAGCTGGCACTTCCAAAAGTCATCCGAACATAGAGATGGCCCTGGCAGCTTAAAACAGTGCTGGCAGCAGAGATGGGCCAAACAGGAGAGCCCAGAAGCCAGGGCTGGGTTTGGTTCAGGAGATGAATATGAGCTCTGGGGAGCTAAACTGGGAGCTGAGCAGTGCTTCCAGTGGGAAGGATCCGGCACCTGCTGAAGGGTCACACCGTGCTGCTGTCACAGGACTAGTCTGGGAAATCGTGCCTGAAAACCAGCCTGTCCATGGTCAGTCACATGAAAAGGAAGAAGAAACTGTCCTGAGTGCCAGAGAGGATAACGCAAACCCAGGTATTTGAGAAGAAGTGGCTCAGTGACCGCTGACAACAAGGTCACTCACATACACCTGCGACCAAATAATCTACAGATGGCCAAGGCCACTCCTTGCACAGCCCATTTTTGGGGATCAGGGTCTCACCCAAGGTAGGTTGTGAAGTGAGGGCCTTGAAACCAAGGCCAAGAAGATCAAGAAGCTTTTTAGCCCAAGCTAAAGGATGGGGAGATCTGAAAAAGTGATGCCTTGTCTACACTGGGGGAGTAAAGAGGGTCCTCAGTCACAAACCACAGCAGAGCCACAAGACAGGAGGAAGAGAACACAGGCTAGGAATGGGAACTACTTTACTGGGTAAAATTCCACCCCATTCTTTGTTGTTTCTTGTGAGCCCATTAGCTCCTCAAATCAGGGACTGATCTGGGCTCATACAGCTCTGCAGAGATAATTGTTTTCCAAAATTATTTAGGATGATAGGAAGAGTTAATAATTTTTCTTTTTATGTATTTTTACTTGATTTCTTCACTTTTCACCTAAGCAGTACCTTGCATTTCAAAACAGGACTTCAGAATACATTTAATTTATTGATTAATAGCATAGAAAATTAGTCTTTACTTACTTTTTGCTTAATGACCTAGCAAAGGCCTCAGAATTTGGCTTAATAACAGTGCTGCAAGATACTTCAACTGATGAATTATGGCATAATAATTAACATCCTTGCAGTTGTCAGGCAGAAAGCCCAGTGATGTACAAAGCCTCTGCATACACAGCATATAAATGATGCCAGTAACCCACAGTCTGATGTGCTTATTGCTGTCATATCATAGCTGATATTCAACATATCTGTAAAATAGCCAGAGACTATTCTTTCTTTCACTTACAGAAGCTGTAAACATATTTAAGCTCCAAAACCCCAACAACACATTTAATACAAGCTGCTATGAAATTAGGCCTTGCACAGACAGTTTTGTCTCGAGAATCTATTAAAAATACAAATTCAAATATTGCTTCCAGAAGAATCTTCTTAGCATAAATCAGAGGGCTGTTCTCAGGTCTACAATCCTTCTAATCACAGCTGATCTCAGACTGACCTAAGCCAGAAACAATTAACAGCAGTTAAATGGCTGCTCTGATTTTTGTGACCTGGTCTGGCTCTTCTGAGAGCACCCACCAGCCCAGTATAGATGCCCACTCCCTGAAGGTCCTACCCAAGCAGCCCATTGAGGGCTCATCCCTTCCAGTTTTTAAACAAATTGTTAAAATAGCCTGTAACAGTGTGGGAAACTCCATTTTCGGGAATGGGAGCTGTGGGCAGCTGGTGATGCCCAGAGCTATAACTTACGTGGCAAAGCCAGGGACTTCCCTGACCAGCTTCTCCATTCTAGTTGTGACAAGGATTGCAGGAAAATCCAGCGGGATCAGACAGTCCTCAGCTGGCAAAGATGCACCTGGGTGTTTCTATTCTGTCACTAAACAGCCCAAGTAAAGCCAAAGATGGGCCCAAGTTCCACCTAAATTGATAAAGACCAACAAGACCTATTCAGTCAATAAGAAAAACTATCCCAGCAGCCTCAATGTTGTCTGGAGATAGCTGTAAATATTAAGAGCAGAAACTTCTCCAAAGCCCTTCAGTTTTGAAACAGGCACCTTTCACTCAGAAGCCCACACATCAGTCAAGTCTGTTTGAAAACCTGCCCTTAAACAATAGATGAATGATCCATCTTCAAAAAAAGCACAGCTTGTAAAACCCATCTCAGCTCATTCAGCGGTAAAACACTTGTGTTTGTGCAGTTGCTGGGCTGCCTCATCAGAAGGTGTGCACCTCTGAAACCTCTGAATGCTCCAAGGAGGAGGAGTCGAGGGTCAAGGGGCTTTTGGCAGGTGCTGTGCAAGTTGCCTGAGATCTTCTGATCACTCAGTTATCTTCTCAGGGGAAAAGAACTCGTGAAAGTGTCTGTGGGGAGGGGGAATCTAGAGCAAAGAGACACTGAAATCCATCTGTTTCACCGAAAGCAGCAAAAAACGAGGAAGGCAATAACACACTTCCTAGAAACCGGTTCTGTTAGAGCGTTAAGATACCAGTCAAAGCTTCAAGACAAGGCCGAAAGAAGTGAAAGCTTGAGCTGTGGCTTTAAAACGTATTTTTCTGACCAGGTTTTCGATCACCAGGTTGCTGGAGTCACTCCCTGACACTGGTGTAAGTGCCCACCTCGACCCAGGAGCGTGGAACCCACTCCCAGCCTCATCAGGGCGGGAGCGACTGCCTGTGCCTGCAGCCACCTTCCCCCGAGGAAAGGCTTTGATTTAAGAGTGGAATTTCTGTAAAAACAATTACATGGAAGCTTTGCAGCAGCTCAAGCTGCCAGGGGAGCTGTCAGCCCTCATGACACCCAAGCACAAGCACTCTCTCTGACTGCCAGGCTGTCTCCCCAGTGTGGAAACAACCGCCCAGTTCTTGCTTTGCCCACAAATAGGACTCTCTGGTGTCAGCAGGAATCACAAGCTTTCAAGGGCAGAGCGTAAACTTGCTGCACAGACTCCACCAGGTACCTGATGCCACTTTGGCTTAGCCACTACTAAATTCATGCACACTGGAAGGCAAGGGACACGTTCATGAAAAGGCTCAGATTTGGCACAGTTCAGCCAATTTTGAATGCTCGAGACTGAGCTGAAACATCGTACCACAGAATTCCAGAATAGTGTGGGTTAGAAGAGACCTCAAAGATCATCCAGTTCCAACTCCCTTCCATGGACAGGGACACCCTTCCACTAGCCCAGGTTGCTCCAAGCCCTGTCCAACCTGGCCTGGAACACTTCCAGGGATGGGGCAACCTGTGCCAGGACCTCACCACCCTCACAGTAAATTTCATCCTAATATCTGACCTAAAACTACCCTCTCTCAGTTTGAAACCATTCCCCCTTGTCCTATCTCTCCATGCCCTTGCAAAAAGTCTCTCTCCATCTTTCTTGTAGGCTCCTGTCAGGTGCTGGAAGGCTGCAATGAGGTCACCCCAAAGCCTTCTCTTCTCTGGAAGCTCTCTGATTTCTTAACAGAAGTCTTAGACATGAAAAAGATGTTCCAGCAGAGAAGATGATCCAGTCTGGGTAGCGTTTGCTTCACTGAGCACACCTGAGCAGAACATTTAATCAATGCATTTAACACCAAGGGATGGTTTGCCTGCACATGCAGAATTGAAAGCACTTTGGTTTCAGGCTGGGGTGGTAGAACTTCAGCCTGACAGTGAGAAATATCACAGTCATTTAATGACCACATCAATTTGGCCATCACAGCAATTTGATTACATTCCGTCTGTAAAAGGGAAGCAGATGGTCCTCAGCTTTCTTGTAATGGTTTTTAAAAGCAGACGTTTTAAATGCATCACATGGCAGAGTTCAGGCTCAGGAATCCCTTTAAGGAAAAGACAGCTTTAAAAAGCCCACCTCAGTGACTGGGGATGTAGT
Organism: Empidonax traillii; assembly: GCF_003031625.1. Taxonomy (NCBI): domain Eukaryota; kingdom Metazoa; phylum Chordata; class Aves; order Passeriformes; family Tyrannidae; genus Empidonax; species Empidonax traillii. The sequence goes on from NW_020956011.1 coordinate 78,668, forward strand.
CAGGAAACAGTTGAAAAAGCCAGCAAAAAAAGACTCAGTACTTGGGGAGGAAAGAAGAAGAAGATAAAAGAGATTAAAAGGAGGGAAGAGATACCATGAAGAGGTCACTAAAGGGCAGGTGAGAAACAGTGGAAATCGGCACGGAAGAAGGATAGGGGATAAAAGAGGGAAATTATAAAGGGGAAAAAAATGCCAGAAAGGGTGGTCAAGCACCAGAATGGGCTGCCCAGGGAAGTGGTGGAGCCACCAAAAGGTTATGGGGATGTGACACCTGGGGACATGAGTTAGTGGTGGGTTTGGCAGTGCTGGAGGAACGGTTGGACTCATTGATTTTACAAGTCTTTTCCAACCTAAACAAGTCTATGATTCTATGACTCAAAGAAAGGCAGGACAGAAGGATGAATGACAGCAAAGAGGGATGTTCCAGCTGCCAGGATAGAGGACCAAGCCATAAGTCCACTGAGGAAAATCTTTACATTCCCTAATGAGGTCTCAGAGGAGATTATCAGTGGCTGCCTTTTGGGAAAAGAGTGAGATTATTCTGCAGGTACAGACGGGCTGAAATGCCACGGTTTGAAGGCTTTTGAGAGCTCTAAGACCTCAAGTGGCTTTGAACTAAGGGGGGCAGTGTCTTTGAAGGGAGTTGTTTCGGCAGGAAGCTTTGTAAGAAGGGACAAATTGAAGACCCAAAGGAATGTCCCAAAGAACTGAACAGGTGATCAGAGACCTCACAGCTCTGTCAGGTGCACTGCAAGAAGTCCGTGGAGAATTCTGTGACCATAATCCAGTCCCTCTAAACCTCCTAGCAACAACACTGGCTCAGATGTATGTTGGGTTCAAGGTGGAAACAATCACCAGGCAGCAAACACTGGGTAGTTAGAACTCCTCAGAGAGATCACTGCGAAATGTTTTCATGCTGCAGCACAACAAATGACAGGAGTCATTTTTCAAGAAGCAAATCCTACTCTGCAGACAAGGGGAGGCTTATCATGTGCTATTAAGTGTAAAAATTA
>NW_020956011.1:79905-91731 GCF_003031625.1 Empidonax traillii
GTTCAAGGTGGAAACAATCACCAGGCAGCAAACACTGGGTAGTTAGAACTCCTCAGAGAGATCACTGCGAAATGTTTTCATGCTGCAGCACAACAAATGACAGGAGTCATTTTTCAAGAAGCAAATCCTACTCTGCAGACAAGGGGAGGCTTATCATGTGCTATTAAGTGTAAAAATTAGTGTAAGGTGGGCTGCTAACATCATCACTCAAATCCTTCCTGGGAGATATGCTGGAGTGTAATAGAATTTCTCCAGCCCAAGATAGGAAGAGCAGACAGTCTCCTCTGCATGAAGATTAGCTAAAAGGATGGCTTAATCTTTCTTTTTGGACTGCTTAAATCTATGCCTGTCTTCAAGAATCCAGAAGGCAAAGTTAAATGCAGATAAGGTCACTGTCAGCACAGGCAGGACCAGGGGAAAAAAAAAAAAAAAAAAACACACAAAAACACAAACCCTTGAAAGTGTCTCTGTTAACCATAAATCACTGAAAAGTGCTCAGCCAGTTAAGGTGGCACAGATTAGAGCTGGTACAGAGAAACAGCAGAGACCTTTCCTGGCTGAGCTATTGGAGTTTGTATGGAAAAGTTACAGAAAGGCACAAGCTGGAACACCACGGCCATGACCAGCCAGGGTCACAAAGGGGTTTAGCAGCTCCTCTGACTTTCCAGCCTAAGTAATGGGAGTGGACAGTGGGAAGCCCATAGAGCTCACAGAGCATGAGACATCATCACCAAACCAAAACTCAGGAAGATCCAAGTCCACAAGGAACAAAAGGAGACAGGCTTGGCTGAACTTGGCCATAAACTGAGCTGCCAACCCACAATCACTCCTCCTCTACATGAGTGAGGAGACAGTGCCTAAAATTTGCAGGAAGCTTAAGAACATCCCCAAGGTCACATGAGGAGCCTGTGGAACAGCAGAGAACCTAAACCAAACCTCAGACCCGTTTTCAGTTTTAACACCCAAATCAGCCTTTGTGTCCTCTGCAATGGATGGACTCACATCATTCACAAGCTCTAAATAGAGTACAGAGAATGGAAAATAACTTCCAGGGCTGACAATATTGTCCCTATTTAGTTAACAAGTATTGATTTTTTCCTCAGCCACCCCGATGCAGATGAAAGCAGCACAGATTTGGTTCTTTTCTTTAATCCCCTGAATCCAATCGGTGTTACTGATGCTATCACCAGACTCTGAGGACTGATTACCCATGTGCTATTTAAAGTCAGAGAGGTGCTCACATCTCATTTTGTTTGGGACCAGTGGGAATTGTAGGTTATGCAGGAAGTTTTAACTTTTCTTCCCCCCCCCTTTTCTTTTTTTTTATTTGTTGTTGACAAAGCTCTCTCATGTGAAGGGACAGATCTCTGTAAAAACAAGCTGTTCTCAGAGCAAGAGAACAGATGATGCCTTGTTCTCCTACAGATTTATCCCTTTTCTACACACGCACAGAAACCCTCCTCCTTCCGCTTCTGCCACAGTTCCATCTCTCCAGGAAAGAGAGATCTGCAGGGTGGTTGGGCACCGGATCAGCTCCCCAGGGAAGTGATCACAACAAGGCTGCCAGAGTTCAAGAAGTGTTTGGACACAATGCTCTCAGGCACAGGGTGGGATTGTTGGGGTTGTCCTGTGCAGAGCCAGGAGCTGGACTCGAGGATCCTTGTGGCTCCTTTCCAGCTCAGGATATTCTGTGATTCTGTGGTCCTATGATTTTTTTTTTTTCCCATGAATCCCCTTGTAAAACTCCCTCCCTGTCATTTCAAGCTGAAGGAGCTCAAGTGGTCACACACAAGCTACAGCTGAAGTTTTCCACCTGTGACCAAGAAAAACAGAAAGCAGTGGGGGAGCAATTAGCTTGTATATCATTTTTTCCTTCTCTGTGGGTAGATCTTCCCTCTCTTAACTCAGATGCAATGAGCACAGAGCACTCGCCTGTAGTTCTCCACATCTGCTGTGAAGATGAGCCTCCTTGATTGAGATGACAAATGAAGATGGTAATTCATGAACTGCTAAGATTTTTTTTGCCAGGTTTTCATTAAGCAACAAGCTCCAGAGTCTGCAAGCAGGAGGGTCACAAGGGCCTCGGTCCAAGCCTTGCAGCTGAAGGCAGAAATAAACTTTGGGGATTTTTACAATCTTTACAATCCTTTGCTTTTAAAGCCATCCCATGGGAAAACCCATTCTGGCTGCTCACACAGAGCAGAACCTCAGGGCTTTCTGCTTTAGTTCAGCTTTGGGTTTGTGCTGCCAAACTGAGGCCATACAGTCTTGAAATCACGATTGCAAGGGATAGAGAATTACAAAATGGGCAGCTACGTCTGTGTGACTGCAACATACGTATGGGGGCTGGTAGATAAGGCTATATAGGATATGGGGGATACCATGTATCAATCATTGTCCCTCTACAGTAACCCTCCCCAAAACCTCTTGAAATGACTGCTAGAACATTTCTCCCTTCCAATAAAAGGTAAAAATACAGCCAGGTTCACCTTGGAAGTAAATACATTAAGCCCCTTGAGACACCAATTGCTGCAGCACCTCAGCATTTCTATAGCATCCTTAAGAACCACAAATCTGCACCACAGCAGCAGCAGCAGAGGGAGAGCCATCAAAATTCCGCGCCCATCGCCACGCTTCTCTCCAGCAATTGTAAATCCATTATCAAATATACCCTCAGACACACAATCTGGGACACGTGTCTGGCACACATGGTATCAGGCTGTAAATAGTCTGATAGACGCAATCATACCAAAGATTATTTGATTAAGCTGAGGCTCTGCCCCGTTGAACAGCCTGTGATCAGTAGAGACACCTTGTAGGGGCTGGCTGGCAGTAATTCTGAAAGCAGTAATTAAAAGAGTGTAAGGCCTACTGGAAACTCCAAATTTTTCACTGGTCTGTACTAGTTTTATTTGGGGAGTCAGGAGTAAGTAGATGCTCACTGCTACACTCAAAAAATCCTTGGCTGGCAAGCACCACTAGAGACCATTTGAGCATTCACAGCTGGACTTCCTAGAAGGAAGGCAGGCAGCAATATAAGGTCAAACTACTCTAAATACACATTATTTTCACTTTATCCAGTATCTCTGCACAAACCACAAATGTTTAGCATCAGGGGAGCTGCATTACTCTTTGAGAGCTGCCACAGCTCGTACACTGGGCATGAAATTGGAGCACATTCCCACAGCAAGAGGGCAATGGGTCCTGCATTGCTGAGGTGACAGGCAAAGCACTTCAGACCACACCAGTCACAGACTCAGCAGAGCAGCAAAACACAGGACAGCAAAATGCACCTTTAAATGCAGACAAATCTAAGCACGTGTCCTGAACCCACTCCTCGTGTCACACCTGTGTGCTCATCACCTAAAAAACACTGAAAGCTCAGCTCCCCAGTGCTTCGGATTTGCCACGGTCACCCACACCCTCAAAACCCAACTCTGCACTTTTATCACAAATTAGATTCTCCACACTTCAACCCTCCTTTTTTCCAGATGCTCACAAGTTTTGTGAACCCCAAGTAACAATCCCACCCAAAAGGCTCAAGAAACCAGTTTGCATTCCAGGCAGAAGAGGAGCATTCAGAGCCTCCAAACCTCATGCTGGAAGTCCAGAGTGGAACTCCCACCACAGAGCTGTTCCCTGCCGCAGCTGACAGGGCAGCAAGCTCCCTGCCTGGAGACAAAATTAATTTTATATAAGCACACTACCTGCTGGGAACATGTGAGAACTGTGGTGGCTGGTGCTGCCACAGTCGCTGCTGGGGTGCTTAGCCCAGCTGAGCTCTTGGCCTGTCACAGCAGTGGCTGCCCTGGGACACAGCCAAGCTGAGCCATGGCAGCTCATGGATCTGTTCTCCACATCCAGCCCAGCCAGGCAGCAGAGCTCTGACTCACGCCCTGGGGCCACTTTGACGAGGTGCTGGCTTTGACGGAAAAGCCAGTTTTGGGAGTTCCTGTTTCTTCCCTTTCTGAACAACTATTGGTGCCACGCTCTCCCCTCTGACTGCTTCCTCCCTTCAGCTGCACCGAGCTCGTGGGCCCGTTCCATGAACTGCATCACTGAGCTGACCAGGATTTAAGCAGTGCCAAGCCCAAGCAGAGAGCTGTTTCTGCCAGACAAAGGTTGGATTGTGCCTCCAAAGGGATGGGGCAGCAGAGGCAGCACCACAAAAATCCCCAGGTGGTTTGAGAGCAGCCTTTCCTCTGAGTTACCAAAATCCATTTCTGAGGCGATGACCACATAATATGGATATTGTCTACTCTCCAGCCATGTCAGAAGGACCACCACTTGCTTCCCAGCTGGGAACAGATCTATTTTGAGTCCATTTTGACCCCTGAGTTCACCTGAACCCTCAGTACGCGTGCATACAACCCACAAAAGCTTAAGCTCATAATTGACAGCGATATAACTGTGACAGAGTAAAACAAACAATTTGGGAAAACCAGAGGTGATTCCAGCAGAATTCCTGGTTTCCTCAGTTTTGTCTCCTGCGGTCACTTAGCTCTGGTACCTAAGATGATGCAAACTCAGACCGAAGAATTTCAGCAGTAGACAAGGACCTCCTGCTTCTTCTTCTGATGTCTGTAAGGGTTCAGCTCATACTGTAGACTTTTCCAGAGCCAGTTGTTGTGGAATTCTTTCCTTACTCTGCCTGCTGCATGCTCAGAACTAGGAAAAAAGACGGTATCTCTGAATTTTAATTCAGCTGAGATTGCAAGAGTTTGGATCCCTTCAACCTTTTGGATGGTCCAAGAGATTCAAAACTGTGGAGGGGACGAGATGAGCACCACACACACACACACACACAGTGACAGCAACGTTATTGCCTCATATCCTGAGAAAATGAGGTTGGAAGAAGAATTACAGCAACTAGTGTTTGAAACCTCTGAATGCGCAGCCAGCAACAGGAAGAACAAGATGGAAGGGTTAAAGGCCAAACCAGTATCTATTAGCAGCAAAACGAAGTTGTGTGAACCAGCATCAGCCTCCACCAGCTGTAATCCCTGTAGGAATGCCTTAGAACTGGCATCCACCTTCTTACGTGGGAGCAGTGAAAGAGGAAAAGGGAAAGGGACCAATATGACTGATGCCACATCACTGGGGTTGTAGTAAAAATATTCATCACCCTCAGTAGAGAAGTTGGAGCTGGCAAGTGATGCAGGAATTTCTGTTCCCTGGAGGATCCTAAAGCAGCCAGTAGTGTCCAACTCATTCCACAACATTCCTCACTGGAGATGAGTCCATTATTAATAAGTTGCAAACCTTCTGCAGGCAAAGCTTGCTTTTAGGGAGAGGGACTGACTTTCATTAGCCAAATTGATATATCATCATTAAATCTGACACCTGAGCACTTCCAGCTATGGAGGGCCAGGGTTATTTTAAATTCCAGAAGGGGAGGTTTCTCCAGCAAACCACAAATGTCTTCAGGTAAAGTGGCTCACTGCAAAGAACAAATTCAGCTGGAGAAGTTTCTGTGTTTCAGGGTATTAGTCTTCCTTAGTGATTAATTACTTGACTGAAGGCTTACTGAAATTTTATTTTTAAAATTGCATCCAAAGAATTTTATGGCTTTATTGTGTCCATAATACATTTGTGCAGCTCAACAAAGGCTGCACATTCCCTAAAATAATGGGTTGTATGCTTTCTTTCTAAGGACAATAAATGGAATTAAACAGTCTGGGGAGCTGAATTCTCTTGAGAATTTTCATTGGGGATTTAATTTGAAATATTGATTTTTTGCAAGGAGCTCTCAATGCTTTTGTTAGAAGTTGAAGAGAGAAACAACATTCTGGAGATGGAAATCCATCTGCAGACAGTCACAGGCTAATTTGAGTACAACTCTGAAAACCAAGCCATTTTCCAAAAATGGAGAAGAAATTTCTGTCTAAAATATTTGGCAGGGGCAGAGCTGCCTGCTCTGGGTGACATCAGTCAGCACAGGTGATGTGTCCCCCAGTTTAAAAATCTCCAGGAATGATTATGAGGAGCAGCTGAGGGAGTTGGGGGTGCTCACCCTGCAGAAAAGGGGGCTCAGGGAGGACCTTATCATTCTCTACAGCTACCTGAAAGGAGGCTGCAGCCAGCTTGGGCATCATTCTCTTCTGCCAAGGAACAAGAGACAGATGAAGGTGACAATAAGTATTAAACTCAGAGTATTAACCCAGACTTGGAGCATTAAGGCAGCATCAGTCTGCTATTTATTTGGAAAGCACTAAGCACAGATTTCCCACCCCACTGGGGCTTTAGCTTGGTCCATCAAACAATTCTAAACCAATAGAGGGTTGATTCAGACTAGATATAAGGAAGATTTTTTTTTTTTCCCCCACAATGAGGGTGATGAGACCCTGGCACAGGTTGCCCAGAGAAGCCGTGGCTGCCCCATCCCTGGAAGTGTCCAAGGTCAGGTTGGACGGGGCTTGGAGCAACCTGGGATAGTGAAAGGTGTCCCTGCCCATGACAGGGGGTTGGACTAGATGGTGTTTAAGGTCCCTTCCAGCCCAAACCAGTCTGTGATTCTCTGATTCTACGACTGACAGCACGAAGGACCATTTCTTCTACCAGACACTGTGGCCCTGTGCCAGTCCCTACTCTTGAGAACCGAGTGCCACTGGAAACCAAGTCAAAGACCAAAAACCCCAGTCTACATATGAGGTAGAAGATAAACCCCAATCTCCAGCATTACACAGTCACAGTCCTTACACAACACCAGTGCTGTGCAACCTCCCCAGACGCTCCTTTGCAATGGATTCACTGTGTTCTACTAATCCAGAACTGGCCTCTTTAGCAGCTGGCAGTAAAAAGAAAGCGCCAACTCATCTATTTCCACATTTGGGGGATGATGAAAAGCACTTGAAAACGCTCAGCACTTCTGCAATAATTATAACAAGCACAGTACTTGTTTTGGGAAAGTATAATGTATTCTGGGGAGCAGAATCACATCAAAGAGGAAGCTTTCAGACACTTCAAGGAGCAGAATATGGAGACATATATAGAGAGATATAATTATCACCACGGTCACAAGTCCCTCTCAGGCAAGGATCATAGGAAGGAGAAGCAGATAAGTGAAGCATTGTGGACACAGAGCTGAGGCTGTAAGTTGATATACCATCAGTTCTCATTACCTGGGCATGCTACAAAGCTGGGCTGCAGCACTGCTGCTCACTTTGCAAGGTTTTTTTCAGCTGAGGATGAGCTGTAACTATTTGAAACCCCCCAACCATTCTCTTGGGACGGTGCTCCAGAGCTGATTGCTTCCTCTAAAGGACTCAAAGCCGGTCAGCAGCTCCAACACAGCTTACCACAGGCTTTTCAAAGGTCTCCCTCCAACCTCCAATTTGCTGCACCTGCATACCTGTCTGGGTGTCCGTGCATGTCTGTCTTAAAGATGCCTCCAGCCAACACCTAATGAGTGTGAGGGCATGAGAGACAAAATGTCATGTCTGCAATTTGCCTCTGTCTGTGGAATCAGAGAATCAGAGAATAGTTTGGGTTGGAAGGGACATTAAAGATCATGCAGTTCAAGGCCCACCCACGGGCAGGGACACCTTCCACTAGCCCAGGTTGGTCCAAGCCTTGTCCAAGCTGGCCTTGAACACTTCCAGGGATGGGGCAGCCACAGTTTCTCTGTGAAAGCTGTTCCAGGGTCTCACCACTCTCCCAGTGCTGTCCCAGGCTGGCCCATTGCAAGGGAAAGGTGATTGAAATCAGTAGAAAAACCAAAGGGATTCAGGTAACCCAGCTGCTGGCTAAGCCAGGTTTGGGAAGTCTGGCCAAGTTTTCATTGTTTATTTGTTAATCAAACCAGTTCAGCCTCCTCAACAACTGCTCAGAAAATTCATGTGAAGCAACATGCAGCGTGTCCCAGTCACAGATGAAAGGTGGAACAACATGAAAAAAAATCACTTGTCTTTCTGCTTTGGCAGAACCTAAAAAAACAAGAGGATAAGGCCTCGTTTGGATGTAGAGGGAAGAAAAAAATCTGGTGGAAAAAGACCCAACCAGTAACACGAAACTAAAATGCACTTGAAAAGCTCCCTTGAGATGTTTCTTTTTTGCCATGCTGGAGTCCCCTTGGCTCTGTCTCACATGGAAATAAGAAAATCCAGCACAGCAGAGCCAGCAAAACCTGGCTCTTAAGGATTCCCCACTCCACACTGGCCTTTTGCAGCAGTTCTCTGACTTCCAATACTAACTAATTACTCATGGAATTTATAGGATCTTAATACTAATCATTAATTTTTATTACAATTAGAATAATTTGTAAAATCAAATAATCCCAAGATCTGTATAACTTGCTCCAAATGGAGCGACAGGTTCAAAAGTTACTAAGAACAAAGAGAACCTCACCAGCCCAATCTCAGCTGCCTTCCAAGACATCATGGTAAAATGCAGCAAGGAGAGAAATTTTTACAACATTTTCCCTCCACCTGAAGCCAGGATCCGTGGAAAACACAGTGGAGTTCCTCAGATGCATTTTCTCTGCAACATTTCATACAGCAACCTGGTATTTTCAGAGAAGAAGATTAAGAACTGAGGTCATTTGCTGAACACTCAGCCTGGCAGCTTTATCTTGTTAGTTAACCACAGAAATCCTTCTCCTGACAGGGGTGCAAGGACCCAAAATGTGCAGCTGAGATAGGGCAGCGTGATCTTATTTGAATAAGAGGAAGGGGAGAGCGAGCACAGAACAGCCACTTGCACATTTCTATAAATGAAAAAAGCTCAGTCCACCCCCAGCCCCTTCCCCCAGACACTCAATGGGTTTCTTCAGGATTTTTATTCAAACATTATTGTATAGGGTTTTTTACATCAAACCTTAGCTGCAGAGAAGATGAGATAGATGATGATGGCACTGCCCCAAGCCGAGGGGCAGCAAAGAGGAGGGAGTTAAACCAGCACAGCACCGAGTCAGAGGCACCCAGAGAATGTGCAGAGCAAAGAGAGAGCACAGAGCTCAGTCCCTGCAGTCTGACCTGCAGTGTTTCAGGCTGACACTGCAGCAAAAGTCATCTCAGCACTTTTAACTTTGGTTTTTACCAAAAGGGCCTTCTGAGGATGAGAACTGAACTGTCCCTTTGAGCCCAGGTGTTGTGCCCTGGGGACTCTTTTTTTTTTTAGCACCCTGTGTACCAAATCCATTAAAACTTGCCCAGGGAACCCAACTGCCCATTCCATCCTCTGTCATTCCAAATGCCCTCAGCCCTCATCATCAAACACGGGCACTGCAAAGCCCTCCTGGCTGGTACCATTTGCAGCACAACATTCCCTATCATCCTTCTCCACCTTCCACTAGAGCAGGATCCATCTCACACCCTCACCAGCAGTGGGTACTCCACAGTCTCCTTTCAGTCAGTCCCACTGTTTTGTATGTTTTTCCCTACTGAGTCTTGGGAAAATCTCTCCTGATATGAAGCCAAACTCCCTTTTATCATCTTAAACTAAATTACCTCTTGCCCTACCCACCACAGTCCTGGGGAACAGTGTGTCCTGTCTTTCTTTCACGCATTTAAAAGCTCATAGTTGTTCCTCAGTGCTGACTCACCTGGACCTAAAAACCCTGTAGGTCGTGTTGACCAGCCCTCTGAACCAGAGAACCCCCTGATACCCCTGGACAGGGGTGCCAAAAAGTGAGCCTGGTGCTCCCTAAAACCTCCACAGCATTCCCATGACATGTGACGTCAGAAAGCATCACAGATTTGTCTGGGAGGTGTCTGCAAGGGGGAGACATGGAAAAGGAAGAAGAAAAGTTGGGTGCAATTCCTCATCTGTAACGCCATAAAATCAGAAGTTGCTCCATGGCACATCCTCAGAACATCCCAGAAGGACAATGAGTCACCGAAGCAGCACAGGCCAGTTTTGATAGATGGTATCTCCACAGCATCAAAGGAGCCACAACGATTACTGGTATCATCACACTCCTAACATAAACAAGGCCCTAATCAGAGGAGAAGAGAAATGGCCACTGCAGTAGCAAGCTGACTCTTCTAGGAGGAAAAATAAATCCAGATTTTTTACTTCCTCACCTCAGCCATCCGTCAATAAATAAGTCTTCTAATTGGGAAGCAGCAGAAGCAACCGCCTTTGACCTGATGTCATAAATTGGCTTTCAAACCAACCAGGCAACATCATTCCCTTCCAAAGCAGAAAATTCCTCAGCATTTGTCTTCCACATACTTATAATGGCTTAGTCATCAAAACAGACAGGCCTTGGGTAAAGCCATGTAGTTCATCAGCATCTCACAACCAGCTGGGGGACTGGCAGAAGGAGCTGCTCGTTGGCAGTGCCACTTTTGGGCCTGCCACCAGCAGAGACACTGTCCCCCTGTGGAGCCACCAGCATTCCCCTACCTCCTCTCCAGATGCCAGTGAGATCCAAGGAGCATATTTCTCATAAAGACACAGATCTGGAACCAGTCCAGACCAGCTGGAGCATCTGCTCTGTATTTGCATCACTTCACAGGATCTTTCCACTGGCTTCTTCGCTGCAGAGATGCAAGCAATTAAAAAACCCCAAGCTCATGTCTGTGGTTCTACTTGTCTTATCTTGGCTCTCTGATTGTCACTGAAATAATCACAACAAAACTTGGAACAGAGACCCAAGCTCTGCTCTCAGAGAAATCCTCTGCGGGCTCAGAATAAACTATGGGCTTAAGAGCTTTGCTGTTCCGAGCCCTAAATAATGGAGGTGGGAAGGGAACAGAGTCCACAGCTCCCACAAAAGCTAAGAGAGACTTTGCATGAACAACTCAGACAAGGCAGAGAATCCAAATGTAACCACCCTGACAACACTCTTAATCAAATCATTAAAACCACTGCAGAACACGGCAATGCTGCAGCAGTACAGGTGAGAGCACAGGAACAGGGGTGCTGGGAGCACACCAAACCCTGCCAGGGGGCTTCACCTGAGCATCAGCATCACAAAAGCACCAGCAAGAGACCAAGAGACCCTCCCTCTGCTTATTGAGAAGCAGGAACAGAACAAGTGAAAGAAGCCAGACGTTTTGTAGTCTCGGGTCACAATCCTTGCTGATATGTTTATCAACTGTGGAGGGGTGGGGGGGAAAAAAAGTTAAAAAAAAAAAAAACAGAACAAGTTGCTCATTTCAGTTTCTCTTTTTGACCATATCCTGGATGACAAAGTCACAAGTTAAAAAAATGAGGACACCTACATTTTAGCTCTCAAAGAAAGGCAGAACTGAAGCGTCGCTTTTCCTGCCTTCCTTTTGCAAGAGCTTCCAAGGTATTTTCGCCTCACACAAGTCCTGCTTCCTGCCCACCACTGACCAGGTCCACCCCTCCAACCCAAAGCACATCATCCCTGAGAGTCCCGAGGCACTTTAAACTTCAGGATTGCTCACCCAGGTCTCACGTTTCTGAGGTGAAGCCAATCGGGCACACGTGACCGGCCATGGAAAAGGTGAAGATGCAAAGCAGAGGAGGATTTACCTGGATTAAACCTCAAAAGGGCCTTTGAGCAGGCAGGCTGGAACTATTTAGCAAGGAATATTACAGGGGACAAGGACTTCAGAGGTGACTTTGGCATCCACTAAGACAAAACCACATGGGGAAGTCACGAGACAGGAAAATAAATTCTGCTGAAGCATCAGCACCGATGCAGGACATCTCTACCAAATACTCTGGTGGAATGACTTCACTCTGGAACCAGAAGTCAGGTGGGGTTTTAAGGCTGCAGCATTTCCAGACCTGAATGCCTGCTGCAGGGTTTTTAAAGTAGCGCTGGGCCAGAATTTCAATAGGGATTCACAGCCAGCCATCCCTAGCAGGGATTTGCCAGGCTCGAACATCAAAAGAACAGTGAAGACAGGT